>NW_025109217.1:188440-322685 GCF_011392965.1 Frieseomelitta varia | reverse complement strand
AAAAAAAAAAAAAAAGAGAAGAGAAATAAGTCGAGGATGTGGTAACGAGAGCATAGCAATGAACCTTTTGGGATAGAAGGGCGCGGACCACCTGGTTGGCGACGTCGTCCAGGCACCGCTCGTACTGGCGACGCTGAGCGTCCGCGTCTCGCGCCAAGGCGGCGTGCTCCGTTTCCAAGGTCGCCAGACGTGCCACCAACGCAGCGTGCACCTCACCAGCGCATGCAGCCTCCAAACCGCGCAGCTGACCCCTCATCGACTCGTTCTCCAGCTGCAGCTTCGAGATCTGTGCCTGATACTGGTGTACGCGTGTCTGTTCGCAAACAAAGAAACGAATCAATCAGTCTTTCTAAACTTTGAACTTGTACGTTCGAATAGCCAATAATGTGGTTGTACTGTACTTCTATTATTTTATTTTTAACGTGGTTTCGATGTGGTCGATGATCACCAACGAAAACTTATTTTATATATTACATACCAACCTGGTGGATAAATTTCTCAAGATACTTGGTGCAAAGAAATAATAGTTTCTTGGATATTTCATGAATGACGTACGAGACGATTGAGGAGAGTCATATCAGTGTCATCGAGAGATCGGCAATATGGCGACAGCTGGAAGAAGTTTCGCAGCCAAATGCAGTTTCCTCGAGAAACTCGGGTGCAGTTGGCTGCCAGAGTTAATAACACGAGCGGTCGTTATTAGCAGAAAAGCGTTTAACGTTAAATTAGGGCTGTGGAGACCTGTCGGAGACAGGGGCGCTAATAGAGGGTGCGTGTGTCTGATTTATAACAGTCGTGCCAGCCAGCCGGCCCCTTGGTAATGTCTACACCCCCTTTTTCTTTCGAAACTGAGGCAACGATTTTCTGTCATCTCTAGCGGCGAAAGCAATGGGAAAATAAAAATACAAACTGCCCGCTTCTTGGAATTCCTCCTGCAGCGCGTCTTCCCGCCATTCCCTAATTTATTATCGTGTCCGACAGCTGCGAGTCTCTAAATCACACGCATCGGGAACGGGGAAATTTCTAATCTAACTACTGGTGGAGCCAGCACCATCACCACGGTTGCCAGAGCGAGACGTATTGGGGGAGAACTCGGAGGAATACACGAGCAGCAACGATTACGAACACGATTTTCAGTAAATTTCATTCACTTTATTAACTTTTTCTTTCGCCAAGTATAACTATCAAGCGTTTGTCAATCGTCAAAGTACCTCAGTTAGAGAATACGAGCAAAGTAGCCACTGAAATTTTTGACAAATTCAATCGAATCTGTCAGTCGAAAACAACTTTGCCAATGGAGCTAAGAAAGAAAGCTCGTCGATAATGCAAAACTCACTAGTGTTTCTCATCCTATCCAGGAGGAAAATTCCATTTGAAACGGGTTTTCGTCGCAGAGAAGGGAGGTTGTACGCATCGAAAGTAAAATCGAACGGTTACAGGAGAACACTTGCAGACATTATACACTTCCTCATAGCCGGTCGAGGGATTTTTAGGAGGGGGAGGGAGGGTTGGCATCGGTAGGGCGGTACGACATTGAACCAGGGGATCGAGTGACGATCGATAATAAACGGTATTTCGTGGGGCAGTGATGCACACCCCTCGCGCTCTGAATCTACGACTCTTTTAGAAGCAAACCGGCCGTGAACGAGATAGTGCGTGGCATTCTAAGGGTTCGCAGCAAACGCGATCGTTTACCGTTTCCTCCCCTTTTCATTGCGAAACCGGCCGCGCTGCGTTACTTCGTTAAGTCGGGACAAATATCAGTCGTTGGCAAATATGTGGCGAAACTATCGTCATTTTGCTCAGGCACAAGCACAAAATTTGGAAATTTCGTTTTCCGCTCACTTCGCGCAAAACGTTAAATTTCTGAACTATTTGTATTTGACATAGCTGGAATTTTAAAAGGTACTTTTAAAGGAAATTGTGAACTGTGATCGAAATAGGCCAAAGGGTAACTTCCGTGGTTCGTAGTGTGTTATATATTCTTGATTTTCTACCACGAAATACGAGTATAAATTATTACTCTGTACTACTACTATGGAGTATATATATTATATATACTACTATACTATATATACTAGATATTACTCTATATAAAGTATCTGAGTTAATTTCAAACATAAACATATCGTAAAGAAGTGAAGATTGAAAGTTGAAAAATTTTTAATTTCATACATGAAAATTATGTAGCTGTGGGAGAAATTTCAATATAAAGTCTTTCTTAAATATATTTCATTTCAAAGATAACAACGTCCCATCTTACAGGGAGTTGTAGATTAAATCAAATTCCAAATGTGAAGTGGAGAAATCTGATCGATCAAAGGACGTATGTACGTCGAAAAGAATATCCTCGATCGCATCGATCGAGCGGAGTAAATATCGCGTCCTTCGGGCCAGTGTCGCTTCACGGATCGAGAGTACCGGATAAGAGGACGAAATAAATTGCGTTACGTGAATTCAACGGTAAACCCAGCCGTCCCCGCTTTGTGTCGCTGCCAGGAACAATAGTACATGACAACGTCAGTTGAAATACAATAACAGACTGTTGGTTCACGCTACGAGAGCACTGTTATTGGACCGGGGGAGAGCTTTTTACCAGAGTGTCATAGTGCCTCGACTTCTGTTTACGAAAACACAAAAAAATAAAAAAAAAAAAAAAAATGAAAAATACAGAAAGAAAAAAAGAGAGAAGGAATATTGCTGAAACAATAAACTCTGTTGGAAACTTTATTCGATCGACTGGAGAGTTTGGCAGTCTCTTCGTTATCCGTTCGTGCTTATCGACGACGGGACCAATGATTAAATCGAAGGGGAGACCATTTTGCTTTTCATTTCACCCTGTGAAATTCGCCGAACCGTGTACAAAAATCGGACGAACCAAACTCGAAGTAATATAAATTTAAGGAGGATATTCTTGAACTCTTGCGAATGATAATTGAAACTCTTGCACTTGTTTCGATGTAACACCAAATATGACCAATTGTGTCGGACGATCGTGGTCCTCAGGAGTCGCAAGTGTCAATGTCACGATGGATATCAGTTTAAGTAATGAAAGAGAAACTATGGTAATTGTTCGATAATGTAATATCCTCGAAAAGTTTGAAAATATGACGTTTACCATTGAAAAAAGTCTAAAAATTTATACGGACAAAATTTGGAAATGTACATAAAAGTTATAAGACAAAATATCTCAGTGTTTCTCGAGACGGATAATTAAACGATCTAAATACTTTTCTCGAAACTTTACTAATGCTCAAACTTCAATGTGCTTCGCACAATGTAAATATACATTATATAAATCTCTATAAATAGTGTCGAAATACTTTTGCGAGTCATATATTGTAAATATAAATTCGTAGTTAATTCACGTTACCGGTCGGAACACTCCTCTCAAGTTTCGTTCTTCTGTCATCTTGTTTCACTTCTGATACATTTTTAACGACGAAACTTTCCCGTGGAGATCTTACCTCGTAAGAGAGTGTGAGCGCAGTTTTCTCTTGCTTCAGCTGCTCGGCCCTGTGCTTGTGCTGCAGCAACCCCCGTGACGTCTCCTCCATCCTGAAACAAATCGAATCCGCTTGAAGAAGGCAGTCCAGTTTTAATTCTCGTTGAAAAGATTCTAATTGAATCGAAGCTCCTCCCCCTTCCCTTCTCTCGTTCAATCCCTTTGCCATTGTTGCGCGTGTTTCAATCGGTTCCAACGTGCTAATTCTATCATAAAATATTAATATACTTTGCTATACTTGGAATCCAATGTTCGAGGCGACGAATAAAATGTCACATAAAAACGGAAGGAAAGGGGAACGTTTGCGTGCGAAATATTCGTCCTTTGTTTTCACGCGGCGCTTCACGGTTGAACGGTTTATAAAATTAAACGATCGTTTCGCAGCTAGCGCCGGTGTGTTATCGTTCTGATTACGGAGGTGAGAAATTGTTGCAAAAGGGAGAACGTAATGGATACAGTTGTGAAACACGCTGTCACAGCTGCGTCGCGGGTAAAAAATGGCTCTCATTTGGAAGACAGTTGCCACTACACTACGCCACAATTTCCACCCTTTTACCCTCCTTCCGTTACGAGTTACCTAAACTTTAACCATCTGTCGTGGAAACCATTCTCTCTATCACCGTAACGATAATACCTCAGACGCGCTTTTACAATTCGTGCGTCGGTACAGTAGAATTAAATATATAATGCTAATATTAATTTAACATTTATCGAGTTCTGTTTCAATATCGTAGCTGTAAAAAGAAATCTCAACGATTTAGTTAGCATTTTCTCATCCCGTTATTCCTTTCACCTAGTATTTTATGAAATTTCAAAGAAGTTGAAGTGCTTGCACTGCAACGATGAATTCCATTTCCTGAATATTTCCAATTTATATATTCAACGTGTAAATATAATACTATGCATTTACATAGAAATATAAAAATATAAATATGAAACGGAATAATACAAAATGTAACATAAAATTATATATTTGTATACGTTTGAATTCGTAATTTTAACTCGTATATTCAATTAATTTTAAACAACTAAATTAACCATACTGGAGAAGAGAATTTCAGGAAACGAAACATTTGCAAGGTATAATACATCGCGTAGAAAAAGGAAAAGATGTGAGAAAGAATGGTAGCGAGAATATCGCCACCAAGTTTAGAAGCATTTGCAGTTCTAACCTAATAACTCGAGAGTTTTTATCGACAAGTGTGCGCGTTTACGCGCGAGGGAAAAAAGAAACGGAGAAAAAAAATCGCGGACCCCTCGTCGTCCGATGTTGATTCGATTATCCATTCTCCTCGCGAGGAGCCGCGCGGAGGAGCCAGGAGGTTCGCGACAAATTTCTTCATGCGCACGCTCCGCGGGCTTAATGATCTGATTAGAGATACAAGAGGGTTCTCCGAGGGCTGAGATATGAAGCCGATTTAAGTATTTCGAGGGAGACGAGCCGAGGGCGAGCCTCCAACACGCCTGGCAACACCCTTCTCTCGCTTGTTCCTCCCCCAAATGCGTTCTTCATCCTTCGAGCCTCTTTCGAAACTAACTTTCCAACTAACTGCACGCTTCTTGGAGCGTCCCGATGTCCGATTGTTTCCCGTCGTGGCAGCCATCTGCAGGAACGCGGAAGGCTTTAATGAAGATTAATTGACAATTACCCGGCGATACGCTCCGCCGCGCCCCTTTCTGCCAGCCACGATTTTTTTCGCTGGGAAGATTAGCTTTCGAAAAGGGAGAAATTCGTGAATTCTTTGAGCTCGATGACGAGCTGTTGGCTGAGTTTTTGACAGCGCGTGTTGCGAAGAGGCTGAGTAAAATTTATCGATCGTGGAGCGTTCCTCAGAGGGTGAGATTTTAATTTTATTTTATATTCTTATACAAAATTAAATATATTATATGTTATATAAAGTTGAAATATCGTATAATACGTTTTAATAATTTCATTTTATTGTTATTTTATTTTATAATTTCAACCACTTGCGCGCTGGCAACTGATTGCGGACCATAACGAGTGACCAAACCGTATACAATAATTCGTCGCTTTCTTCTTCTTAAACTCGTCGGTATGATATCAGAATAGAAGATAGAAATTATTGAGAAGTAATAATGAATTTATTATTTGTTTTGCCTGAGTTATACATAAATATACTCAAAACTGAGAAAATATTGCAATATTGTTCCAGCGCAAGAGGTTAAGTAACTACGATCGACGATGTTTGAATCATAGTATTTCAATTAGATCCACGATTATCAGTGCGACAATGTAAGACGTTAAACAATACACAAACAATAAATTCTATACCGAAGAAACTGGAATCACAAAAGCGAGTGAAAGCAAAGTTTAAATAACTGAAAGAATTTTTAATCCCTCGTGGGAATTTAAAAAAAAAAAAAAAAGATACGAATCGTATTAATATCGCTAATCAGCGTTGCAGGAGTGGAAATTTCTCACTTCAGAATTTTCTTAAAGGTCTGTAAGACTAGAAGTTTAAAACTCTGTTGAAGAGAAATCTTTCTAGCGGACAAAGGAGTCGGACGAACAATAACGCGGAGGTTTTAGAATCAATTAAAGAGCGCGATCAATTCCGAAGTTTGTAATTAAGTCGAGTTCGAGAGAGAAACTCGGTAAGCGGCTGATCGATTTCAATTGTTTCTCGGTGTGGAAACGCGCCTGGACGACGTTATTATCGTTCGTTTTTCCCTCCGGGGTGAGTCGTCTAGCTCGGAGAGGCTCGTTTGTGTACATATCGGATCGCGGAAAGAAAGTCCGCGAATAAGCTGATTGTCTCGGCTGAACTTGCTTGTTCAGACTCCTGGATCGTGTATATTCAAGGAGTTCGAGGATGTTAATCGGCTTAAAAGCCCTCTCGTTAAAGTTCTCAGTTTACCTTAACTCTTATCGTGCTTCCGAAACGATTATGAAAATGAAGGTTCGGCAAAATTGAACCGACCGATCGGCCTTAAACGCAGGATAAACCGTCCGTCTTTATTAACGCGTCCGCTGGAAACGTGACAACGTCCTCACGGCGGCAGCCATCTTATCTCGTTATCGTCCACGCTTCCCTACTTTTTTCGCGCTCGTCTCGTTTCCATCTCGTTTCCACTCGATACTTCTTAGAATCTTCCCCGATGCGAGACGCGCGCCAACGAAAGGGTTTACCCGAGTTTAAATCGTAATTGGACGTTTCGTTCGAAGTAAATACTTTATTCTTCTCATAAACTCTCATAAATTCTCAGCTATCTTTGACTTTAGAACAGCTGACTGTAGATTATTGATTTAAAAGATATTTTGAATATAACGCGATACAGTTTAGGAACTCGTAGGAATCTTAAACAGAAAAGTGTAGATGCAGATTGTGAAATATATTTTCCCTGAAAAAAATTAAACTCTGGTTGAAAATTTTCTTTCTAGCAAACTCTCTAAAAAGTAAACTCTAGTAAAAAATTTTCAAACTTTAGCAAACTCTAAACTCCAAGTTAAAAATTTTCAAACACTGGATTACTGCATAAGTTTGAATCTACGAATTTTTGATTCTCCGAATCTTTCAATGTTTTGAACCTCTGAATAAATAACGATGACTGCGTGTTATCAAGTCAAGTTTTTATTATGCAAAGGAGTTTACACGTGCAGCTGGAGAATATACTCCACTTGCGGGGGTAACGTAATAATTCAGGAAGTAACATTTCCCCATTTAGAGTTTTACTCGGCGGTCGATCCCAATTGTGAAATGGGGAAGGACTTTCCTCGTAACTTATCAACTGGGGTGCCATTTCAGGCGCCAGGCTTAAGAACAATGCTCCGCAAACAGTAATTATAAGTGCAAACAGAAGAGCGATTGTCAGCGGGCACGATGAATAATCAAGATTGCAGACCTTCTCTCTGCGCATCGCCCCTTTATGCTCTTCCTCGAAGATTCCGCGGATTTCGTTCAACTCCATGAAATTCAAATAGAGCCTAACTATCGAATTAATTGACTCTGCTCAGAATCGAGACTTCAATTCGGATTTAGAATGAAATTCCAAAACCTTTGATTTCAAATTTAAATTCGAGGGTCGAAGATTTGATGACTCGAACATTCAAAGATTCAGTGGTTCAACGATTCAAACTCTCAAGGGGTAAAAGATTCAAAAATTCAACGATTCAACGATTCAAATATTTAGAGATTTAGAGATTTAAGGATTCAGAGATTCAATGATTCAACGAGTCAACGACCAACAATTCAAAGATTCAAAAATTCAAAGATTTAGAGGTTCAGAGATTCAAAGATTCAAACATTCAAAAATTTAAAGATTTAAAGATTCACAGATTAAAAAATTCAAAGATGCAGAGATTCAAAGATCAACGATTCAACGATTCGAAGATTCAGAGATTCAACGGTTCAAAGGTTCAGAGATTCAGAGATTTAAAGATTCAAATATACAACATTCTACGCTGACACAATATCGAAATTATTTCAAAAACTTCGCAAATCCACTGGGATCAAAATACGATCCCGAGGGAACGCTAGACGCAACTGATACGTGACACTGGTAACAGATTCCGAAAGCGTTAACACAATTTACCTCGAAAGTTCGTGCTTTCGCGTATTCGACACGGCCTCGTCGAGGCATCCGGCAGCTTCTATCAGCTTCCAGCGGAACACGTGGCACAGGCCAGCCGTTTCTCGTGATTTACGACTATTGCCTTGCAAACTTGATTATAATGATGCAGGAACACCGCGCGCGCCGAATTATATCGCGGAGCCGCGTGCAGCCGGACTTTCATTAAACGATAATCATCTTCCGCTCGGAACGACCGGAAACCGCTGGGGACAATGCGCCTTCCATTCATTGTCTCCTCGTGTCGTGCCTCGCCTTCTTATCGCTCCGTTCCGAATAGTTTTTTTTTCTTTTTTTCTTCCTTCTTCTTCTTCTTTTTTTCCACGCGGAGAACGCAGTCGTGGCTGAAGAAAAAAAGAGAAGTTGGCGACCGTTTGACGCTCCGCAGAGAGCCGTGAAATTTGCTCGGGGATTTAATTAAAGGAGAGAACAAACGCGTTTCTCGCGTTGCCGTTGGCATATTTTAATTAGCAGTGATCGATGCTACAGCGCTTTAAACGCTGCGTTAATCGCTGTTTATTCATCTTTCAAGTGCAGCGAATCCGCCTCGGAATCAATTCTTTTACGTTGGAACTTTCGCGATTCATCGGGATCGCAAGATCGTTTTATAATGTGATTAAACGCGAATGTCGGAAAGCAATGTGAATTGCTAGATTAGGCAAGTTAAAAATTAAGATAAGGTGTACGGTATTCGAGGATAAAGTCATCAAAGCTCTAAGATTTCTGTTTCTGTTTCAGCCTTCCTTTGAGTATCTGTTTGTGCTCGCGGATTTTTAAGAATTTCTAAACTTTCAAGTGAAAAATTTCATAGAACGCACATATATATAAAATGTATAATATAAAAAAAAATATAAAATATAAATATTTATATAATTAATATTATATTTAATGTAATATATAATATAAAAAAAATACATAAAATAATTCTCTATTCGGATCCTATTTTTTAAAATGATATCCCCGTAAACGTGAATTTTCCAAAAAGATTCACAATTTACTAATGATACGGTGCCTTATCAGAAAGTAGTTGAAAAATTGAAATGAATTTTTAACGCAGTATCAGAGGTCAACGACGTAGAGATGAAACGCACGAGTGGAAGTTGGCGGTTTCGAAGTGTACATATAGGGCGAGGAAGTTTCTAAGGGTGGTCAATTTATGGAATGGAAGTTTCAAGGATGACAGATATGGCAGAGAGTTTGGAAATGGGAAGTTTAAACGATACGATCAACTGTCTCCCAACTTCGCTCGATACATCACGCTGCAAACAAAATACTGGAACTGTATCTTTAATCAATTTCGTTCGTCAAACTTTTCACGACGTTCGACGACCACAGAAAGAATTTTAATACAAGCTATATTATAGTTAAAAACCGGAAGAACACAATGAGTCCAACCAAACTGAATATGGTTGTTGAGATGAGGAATATCTTACATGAATTTTTTTACAACTAGAAATTAATTTTGCAACACATTGAACTGCAAATTGCGAAAATTGCAATATCGTTGGCTTAATTAATTATCTTTTTATCAAACGAGGACGTTAAAGCGTTGCTCTCGTCCCTATTACTCACACTTTTATCTCTCAATATTCACGCCACCCTCGCGAGAGATCCACCGTCGAAAATTTTATCGTAGCTTCAGCGAGACACAGTAAACTCGCATTTCATTAAAATCTATTGGCTGGTAGAGGGGCGCAGAGCGGCGCGGAACGATCGAGGCAGCGTTCGGTCGGTGCACTTTACGCGAAAAAAAAAGAAAAAAGAAAATCTCATAAAATGCAGCTACCCGGAAAAAAGGGTTGCCCTGTAGAATGTAATCGGCCCCGTGGCATTATTGTAGCCGCGTGTACGGGCGCTGGTAATTGCCAGCGATCCGTGCTTTGTCGAGGAATTGATCAAGAGGCTCTCGGCGCGATCCTCTACCCCTCGGTCCATTTCGTTCCGTCTCGTCGTCCGACGAGATGCCTTTCGTTCTCTCCAAACGGCGAGCAACGTCCTCGCGAAACCATTAATCACGTTTCTTGAATTGGCTCGGGTCACGGGCATTTTTCAACCTCGGAACAAGTACATATTCCGTGGAAGGCGGAACTGTCACATGACGCGATTGCTAAAACGATCGCCGATAAATTCGTTCGGAAGATCGCGCGATTACTTTCGTTCGTACCACGTCTGGAAGAGGGGAAACATTGTTCGCGAGAATACATCGCCGTGAAATAAAATTTATTAGAACGTTGGTACGCACATCCGTGTAGATTTTTTTGCTGATGAAGTATACGAGTCGTAGATCCGCTGTTCCAAAGTATGTACATATTTGAATCACAGACGCGATGTACCTTCTTGTTTCTGACGTGAAGAGAGGCAAGTGCTTCAACACAATGAGTTTTCTTCGTTCTCTTTCAAATGATTTCAATGTTTCAAGATAATGTGTTAAAAGAGACTTATTTTTCAAGTTAGACAATTTCATCTGCTCATCGTATACACTTGACAAAATAATTAGGAATGTCCAGTATTAATGTTAATATCGTAATCAAATTTATGTTATAGATCGGTTTTACTGTTTATTAAATCCGTGTATTCGTATCATTTATTTTCTAAAGTATCGACCTTTCTAAATAAAAATACCCAGATATTTCCGAGCGATGGTGTCAATAAAAATGAATACATAAAAATGGTACTTGGAACTTTGTGAACTTTAATATTTCAAACAAGAAGCTTTCACGTTACGTCCTTCTTAAAATCGAATAACTTTCTTATTCTGAAATTCATGTCCCAAATTATTCAATTTCACGTGATTCTTCCCATATTTACATTCTGTCGGGGTTATTATCTACTCGAACTACTTGCACCCGTTGCTGCCAAAGTTCTATCAAGGATAGAAGAGTGGAATAACGATAGATTGCAACATAAACAGAGGTGAACTATAAATTACAGTTCCGCCGGCGCCGAAAACCGAGGCTAAATCCTTAGTCTCAACAACGGACTGAAATAATATACCTGGGGCTGTACGTGGTATTGTTCTTCATCCTTCCGAATGAACCAAAAGAGCTCATTATACACAGAACTTTCATCACTAGTTCAACTACCACCCTTCCCTCCCGTTATAACGTAATCCTTGCTGAATATTGTATCTTCGGTACTAACAGCTGCATCGCGCGCAGATGTTTTCCCTTTAAACGTTCGTCTACGATAAAATCGTTACAACACGTCGACCTTAACACGGTGAGCCAACGCTGTCCGTGGCTAACATAAGCTTCAGTTATCAGCGTAACGTAAGCATCGACTGTCCTACCTTTAGAGATATATTAATAATATCGTAATGGCTATTGAAAAACTTTCATTAGCCAGGAAGATATTTTACATCGATCCTTCCGTTCTTCTATTTTTTTTTATTAATTAATAAAATTAATTTCATTAATTTATTAATCTAAGTTCCGGTGAAAGAAATCGATTTTAAATTGATTTTAAGTGCCTTGCAATTTTTCTACGCGTTATTGCCGTAGAAATAGAACTATGAAACAAAATTTCGGTGAAATTTTGTGAAAAAAAAGAAGAAAAGCCAAAATATTGAAATACGACAAAAAATCGCGGAGTCGACTCTTATATCGATTCTTGGGCACTGAAAGGGTTGGTTAAATACAAATTTGGATAACGAGAAATTATCCAATCTTTGTAGGAAATTTAAGATACCAATGATGGTTGGAACGCTTCACATAATATTCAACAGACGTTTCCACTGAATTCTTTTAGATTCTCAGAACCCCAAATTTCCCCGTAAAAGCGATTCCAAATTCCTTCCTTAAGGAACGAATTCATTAAATTCCCAACATTTAAATCTCTAGTTAAATTTTTCTAGATCTTCGAAGAAACTTCGAGAAATAGAAATTTAATTTAAATTTCCCTCAAATTTTCACGCAATAGTGTAATTTCCATGCAAAAAAAAAAAAAAAAGAAAAAGAAGGATTGAAAATAGCAACGTGTTGAAAGATCATTGCCAACAGTGCTATTACAATCGTTTCCACGGTTGACTATCAGAACACCAGTAACGCAAAGATGACTCTGACACCCTCTTCGTGTGATACATACTGCATTCGCGAATGCCTGTTTATTTTAGCCACCGTCTGCGTTTGCACAGCTCATATGCGCGTGAACGTGCATGTTACTCGTATCGCTCACGTGCGATCTAACGTGTAAACAATAATTACTCTCCGCTGAGAGAGTCTGCGTCGATCACGAGGATTTCTTTTTTTTTTTTTTCTTTTCGCGAAAGGGGTGGAAATATATTCGTCGAACGTGTACGTACGACAGGCTCGCGTGCTGTCTATCGGCACGAATTCTGCAAATTAGTCGCACGTCTCGCGAACTTGGAATGCAGGAAAATGCTTTCAGGGGTCGACGTTGGTTGGCTGGCGAGAAACGTGATTTTTTTCGAAAGAAACGCGCGAGGGAGGCGCAAACGAATTGGTCGCGCGTTTCGCGAACTTGGAACGCGAGAAAATACGATCAGAGGGGAGGGAAACAAGTTGACGGAGATTTAAAGGGTATTTGGTTGTTTTAGAAAGGAGAGGAACGGCAGTCGGAAATTTGTAAAATAAGGAAAAGAATTTAATAGTTGCTTCTTGGACATTTTCTTGCGTTAGAGAAAAATTTGAAATCGCCAGATTAAAAATATTCAAACAATTGAAAAGTTTCCCTCGTAATTATAACAAATTCATCGTAAATTGATCTTAAAGATTGAAATCTTCATTGTTTCTCCAAGTTACAAAAATTTAAAATACTGACAATTTTTCATCGAATACTTTCTACGGCTGTTCAACGCGATTTCCAGATTTCTGCAGTCCCAAGTTTGCAATTTTCTTCGACGAGGAAACATTCGAAAGGGAGCAAGTAGAAAAAAATTTCGGCATGGAAGCCGAATTACTTCAGGAGCAGCGGAAGCCGTTCGTCTCTCACTCAGAGCCGTAGAAGTGCATAATTTGTTTATGACTCGCAGAAAACTAACTGAAATATAGGGTAACGCGTCTCGTAATGCATTCATAGGGATTGCACGAGGCCGACGTGCCGTTGACAGGGAAGACAAACGCGGTTTCTGGGCCGAGGGTGATTGCGAGCGCTTCTTCGCCCGAAGGCGACGGTAAAGTTTGATAACAAAGAAGATTGGATGGTGAACGGTGACGCGATAATGGCTGGTTTATTATACGAGGCCGCGCTTTCGTCCGACATGCGCCGGGTTTCGGGGCAGACGACTGCTCCGGGGGGAGAGGTAGAAAAATAATCGTTTCATCTGTTTACGCTACGATACTCTTCTCTCAAAATATCGCGATCGATTTTTGCTTTTTGTTACGTAAGGAATTTCAAGTTGCAGAATTGTGATATCATGTTGTGGGCAATTTTTTATTTAAGCAAAAGATTTGGATGTTTTTTTTTTTTTTTTTTGGAAAATTGATATAGTTCGATGGTAATGAAGAAAGTAATGAAGAATTTTAATTGCAATCTCTGTGTTTAGAAAACAAGGGGGATATTTTGGAATTGTTCAAGTTCGAATTAATTCGACGTTTGAGCCAAAGAATTTCTATCTTCAAATGCAATTATTTATTATTTTTGATCTTTGTTCTTTACTTAAATAAAAAAGGGTACATATTTGAAACAGGAAAGTTATGTTTTATTGTCGAATTGATTCAACATTTACCGAAACTCTGGAAAACATTTTATCTACGTTTCAACAAGATATACACATCTCATCAAGGCACACATGTATGTACGTTAAAATGCTCACGATGGTGTATGGGAATTGATCGTTTATTTTCGCAGTGACGTATCCTCGTTGAAGGGTGATAATAATCGGACAACGCTCGCGCGACTATTTTCCCACAGAGAGCTCCTTTATCGGATGGAATCTGATCGCGTGCCATTCCTGCGATCCTATTATGAGAACCGAAATCTACCCCAATTTTCAATCTACCGAACGTTCGATTATCCCCGCTTATGACAGCTTTGATCAAACAGAACCGATAGCCACGAAAATTGACCGTGTTCCACCAGAATTACCAACAACAATCGCCTCTGACGAATTCATTCTTCCGTGTAGCCCTGTTCAAATTTACATGGAAATCCACTAACCCTGCGCGCACACGCGTCTATATGCGCTTATGAATATTTTCACGAATATTTCATATTTGCAAGAGAAGTTGATGCATTGTATTAATTACGTTGTATCAACAATTATATATCTTTTTATGAATATATTATCGTAATCTGATTAAAATGTTTGTCTATTTCTTTAACAATTTTTTTTCACAATATGGTACAGTATCATCGAAATTTGTTTTTAATATATATGTGATAAAATTGTCGATAATATTTTATAATATTTTATAGTGTTACTAATATATAAAAAGTGCATATGAATTCATGGTCTAAACGAATTATTCCACTTTCTTTTAAATAAAGTGAAGCATTCTTTTCTAATATTAGTGCGATATCCTACTATAAATACTATTTATAAAAGTAGTATTTAATAAGTTGATGCGATACTTATAAAAGGATATTTTGTCATTTTTCTAATAACATTCCGCCATTAAATGCAGATTAAGCACTGTTAATTATAAGCGTGTCCTTTGACTCTCGAATTATTGTACAACTCATTATTGGAAATTACTATCGTGCACATTACTTTCGTACGTAATGAACTATTTATGGAAACATTAGATTCTACCAATGCATCGTTCGTTTTCGTAAAAATATCGCCGAAGAGCGTACGCCGATATCTTTTCGATCGACTGTAGATAAACTATTTTTTATCGATGATAATTTTCGACTTGATCCAATCGAAAGTTGCAGACGCGTCCCTTCCGATTTAACAGAATAACACACTGCTCACAGAAATTATATTTAAAGCGATAAAAGAAAAGAAGCATTCGATTTTTTTCTATTAAACAAAAACAACAGAAACTGACTTTTTTGATGTTCTTTTTTGATAAAAAAAAAAAAAAAAAAAAAATGAAATGTTTCTTCTTTTTATCGCTTCATATTCATTTAGAAATGTCCCCTAATTTTTGTGAGCAGTGTACAATAATTCCCGTATGAACTGGCCGATACGATGCTGGACAACGAAACTGTGCGACTTTGTCCATCACCATCGCGCTCGTACGCAAGTACGTACGTACGTTTTAACCGACGATGATCGCTCGGAGGCGCGATTTACGGTGAAAGTAGTCGGGGGATAGGCCGTAAAACGCGTAATAAACGGCGTATCTGGCTAATACAATGCGATGGTAACCGTGCTTAACAGGCACTCGTAAACCTGTATTCGGCGAAATAAATTGAACGGCGCCGTCATACGGCGAAACATCCCGATCCCGTGGAACGCAATAACGTCGAAACGTGCCCTGAAACAATACCGAATGAAACGCCGCCGTTCCATCGTCGGGCTTGCGATTAAATCCTCCATCGATCGTTAGGCTTATTTCCAGTCTCGTCGATCGCGTTTTGAAAACGACTCTCGCTTCTCGTTTAATGCTCGATCGGCACGATTCGACATTTTTTGAAGTTTTGAGGACATTTTTTGACGTTTGATGTTTTTTTGTTTTGGTATTGCAATATTATAATATATATTATAATACTTTTTGGTATTATAATACAGTTATAATATTTTAATTACAAGAGGAACAGTTTTTTAAATGTTGGCCAATGATCACGATCAATTCTCGAAAAACTTCTGAAGTTTCGCATCGAATCAAATATCTTATGGAATGTTAAAGAAATCAGAGTATGAATCAAGGTATCTTCCATTCTAGAGGTGATATGATCGAATAGAGGATAATTCTTGGAGAATTCTAGGAAAGAGAAATAAATCAAAAAGAAATTCTCGAGAACGAAAAAAATATTATTCTTCTTTATTTCTTGACATAGAATCACCCCCTAAGCAAACCAACAGATATCCTTTTGTACAATGAAATAGTTTAATATCAAAAAGCCAATTTTAAAAGCATCTCTATATTCCACACGTTGGCAAAATAATAGAGTTAAGTAACCGAAAATATCTGCCGGGGGAGAGGGGCGGGGGGAGCAATAGGAGATGACCAGAAATCGCGCGATATTTCACTTCGACGCGTAGACTAACGGTGGTAATTTTCAGAAGGGGGAGGGGGAGGGGGAGAGAGGATTTGGCGACGCGTGAACATCGTAACATTTCGCAGACACCTGAAATTTCATTGGTCGGCACGCGTCGTACTTTACGGCATAATTACAAGGAAGGCTCGTAATTACCCGGAAAAATGAAAAATGCCGGCAGGAAATGGCGGCTAATTCGAGGTTAATGGGCGGCGGTGGCGCGCACGCCAACCCCGCGTGCCATAATTCCGCGGCAATTCTCGATCCCGTTACCCATTCGAGATTGCCATTCCCACGTGGACTTTCGAATTGAATAATTTTCATCTATCATTTCCGTGTTCCGGCGGCGGACGAAATTTCGCCCGGGCGAAACCCGGCGACGGAAATCATTCCGACCGGCTACTACTGCTGGAGCCCGCGCAGATGGAAATTCCGGCCTGTAATTTGCAGCAGCGGGACTTTCGATTTTCAGAAGGCATCGCTTTGCCAGCCGGCTTTTACGGCTGTAATAGACCGGCGCTTTACGGTGCTAACCTTCGCCCATTGCCGATCGTTTGCATCGCAAATACGATGAAATCGCCACGTTCTCCGCGGGAGGGGGCAAGCAGGCTCAAGAGAGTTACCATGCACCAGCCATCCACGGTGCACGAAACACCGTACTTCGAATCCCGATTGCGTTTAAATTGTCGTTCGAGAACGAAGTTTGTGTCGCGTTTGACTCTCTTTACGACGACTCGTTTCGGATCGAGGAAACGCTCAAGATGTTACTTTGTGCGAATTGTTTAGACAAAGTGACGCGTTACTCTGTACTGTATCTATCAGTTTCCGGCGGATCGTGGAAATTTTCGCGAAATGTAAAAATTCGCAGCTCGTAAATTTTCCATTTAACCTCTCGCGCTAGTGACTGGTTCACGGACTATAACGAGTGACCAAACCGTATATAATAACTTGTCTTCGTTTTGAATTCGTCGGGATATCACTGGATAGAAATTACTAAGAAGTAATAAATTTGTTACTTGTTTTGCCTGGGTTATACTTAGAACTGAGAAAACATTGCAATTTTGGGCCAAATATTCTCGACGTGCGTGACGAAAATTAATCACTTGCACTGGCAACTGATTGCGGACCATAACGAGTGACCAAACCGTATATAATAACTTGTCTTCGTTTTGAATTAGTTGGCATATCACTGGATAGAAATTACTAAGAAGTAATAAATTTGTTATTTGCCTGGGTTATACTTAAATATACTTAGAACTGAGAAAACATTGCAATTTTGGGCCAAATATTCTCGACGTGCGTGACGAAAATTAACCACTTGCACTGGCAACTGATTGCGGACCATAACGAGTGACCAAACCGTATATAATAACTTGTCTTCGTTTTGAATTCATCGGCATATCACTGGATAGAAATTACTAAGAAGTAATAAATTTGTTATTTGCCTGGGTTATACTTAAATATACTTAGAACTGAGAAAACATTGCAATTTTGGGCCAAATATTCTCGACGTGCGTGACGAAAATTAACCACTTGCGCTGGCAACTGATTGCGGACCATAACGAGTGACCAAACCGTATATAATAACTTGTCTTCGTTTTGAATTAGTCGACTTACCACTGGATAGAAATTACTAAGAAGTAATAAATTTGTTACTTGTTTTGCCTGGGTTATACTTAAATATACTATACAGAACTGAGAAAATATTGCAATTTTGTGCCAAATATTCTCGACGTGCGTGGCACATCATTCCACCGCAAGACTGAGAAAAATTGTCACGTCCCGCGAACGAAATTTCGCCATTCCATAATGCAAAACGAAGCTCATCGTTGACGATTCTATAAACGAAACCCGCAAGATCTCACGAAATGAATGATATGAACGAAGAAAGAATTGAAAAGCATCGAAAATAGAGGCACAACAACCGTACAAAATATTTCTTGCACGATCTAACCGCTCGCAGGGAAATTGCCAACGTTTCTGGAAGAAAAATCGATCGGCGATCGTAATAACGCGGCTTGTTCGTTGTCCTCTCGACTCTCGAAAGAGGCGGCGGACGTGCGAACGAACTCTCATTCAACGTCACTTTAAAGCCACGAGCAAAACGTTGCTGGCTACCGGGTGAGCGGAAATTACCTAATAGCCCTGTTAAGCGCGTTTGTTCGTGGCTGAACGTTTCGTATCGAGACTTGGACTTCGCCTGGACTTTCGCGATTTCGCGCTTGAAGAAACGATCTCGATCTCGATCTTATCTCGAACGAACGATCTTTCTGGCGGTACAGAGATCCGTCCCCCGTCGGGATTAAAAATTCCATTCTCGTACGGGCCGGCTGTGACTTTCCTGCTCCCTCTTTCGCGCGTTATTTTTGCGCCGCCAGACACGAAATTCAATTTTCCACCCTCTGGCGCTGGACGCGTTCTCTGGACCCATTAACAACGCCGGAGGGACAATGGCTACTAAACAGACGCGTCGAGAGCGTGTTCTTTGGGAAAAGGAGACGAGGAGGCAAAGTGGATGCTGAAGTGACATGCGAGAGCAATGAGGGAAACGTGAAGGTTGGTGGAAGAGGGAATCGAAGAGGAAAAGGAAGAGGAAGAGACCCGGAGGATTAGCTTGTGAGAAAAGGATGTCGAAGGAAGATTGGCTGGAAGATGGAAAGTAAGACTAGGAGATTAACACATCGTCGCCGGCTCTGCAATTCGTGTTACTCGCCATCGAGCGATTCTTCTAACTCTAATTTTCAACTGTATGGCAATTTTTTTTTTCATTCACCGAACGAATTTAACGAACTATATATTTGGTGGTAGGCGCGTTAAGTAAATGATTTGTGAAAATACGAAAGTATGTGAGATTGTGGATTTCAGTGCATTTACAAGAGATTTAAGAGATATGGATTGCAAAAGAATACAAAATATCCAAAGTGTGATACTCTGTAGGACAATTAATAGAGAAAACAATTCCCTATCTAGTTTCCGTTTCCTAAATTTCATCCACGACTCTGTAATATGTAAAAGGAAGGAACATTAAATAAAGGATAGAAAATGAACGGAGAATAAAAGGAAAGCAGAAAATAAATAAATCGAAAAAGTCAGGGGAAAGGTGAGAAAGATAGAAAAATGACTGTTGTGAATCCTTCTCGTACTAATAAATACTAATAGACATGAGAAAATGAAGCTAATGAACGATGTGGTTACAACAACTATGAAAAAAAAAAAAAAAACAAAAAAAAAAGAAAAAATGAGAGTGATATCTGCGAACCAATAGTTGCACTGCAACAATTGATTAACTGTACTAGAATTCGCATTCTTGACTTTATCTCTGGCGAATAAATAAATTAAAATGCTCGAAAGCAGCGGGAGAAACGAAACCTCGGGGATAAAACCAAGAAACGAATTAACGGGGCGAGGGAAAGAGAAAACACCTTCGGGTATAACGAAGTGACGAAAACAAGTAACCCACCACGCGCGAGCAGAAAGGCGGTGTGCAAACACAGGAATCACAGAGCACAGAGGGAACGAGGAAGCTAAAAAAGCATAGAGAAAGGGAGCGAAAAGGGATGAAAACCGAGTAAAACAAAGAAGTGGAGGAAGAACGACGGTTGAAACGACGAATGATTCGGGAAACAGACAGAGCAGCATGAAACAAAGAGAGAACGAGAGAGAAAGATATGGCTGAAGAGCCATGTAGAGAAGAAAAACGAGTGCATGGAAAAAAAAGGAGCGGAAACGTCGCGCGGAATAAAAGCGAGAGAGAAAGAGAGCAGCTTAACGAACGAGCAAGAAGAAGACGACTCGTGGCGGGTGCATTTAAAGCTGAAGATTCGCAGCTGCGTTATTTCACACGAATTTCTCTCGACGCGATGTTTCCGATAGAGAAAGTCTATCTCGCGCGATTGTTATGTTAATAATATTTGGTACGACATTGATTAACATACACGAAGATTATAATTACGTGGAAAATTGTAACAAGTTCATTCTCGTTGATATTCTGAGTTTCGTGGAAGGACGACACCGATAATGTTAAATCCAACGATGCTAGCTTTTTGAAAGTTAACAGATAATATTAACTTCCTAGTCGAAATTGAACGAAAGTTTATCTTGCGCGATTATTATGTTTGGCAGGGCGTTAATTAACATACACGAAGATTATAATTACCTGGGAAATTGTAACAAGTTTATTCTCGTTGATTTTCGTGGAAGGATGACACCGACAATGTTAAATCCAAAGATGCAAGCTTTTTGAAAGTTAACAGATAACATTAACTTTTTAACAGACAATGTTTCAGAAAAGACAAGCAAATGTAATTAAAATGTAAAGACAAGACTAGAAGTTCTGGAATTTTTAAAATAGTCACCGAGAAATTTTAAATAGTTAAATTATTCGCAAGAATTTGTACAATCCAACAGCCAATAACAAATGATACTTTTGAAAAGATAAGTACAACTCTAGAAATAAATGAAACACGCTAAGAAACTTATTAGTCGCAAAAATGAAACAGTTTATAATTTCCAAAGAAATTAGCTCAACAGTTTATAATTTCCAAAGAAATTAGCTCAAGAAAATAGTTTCAACAAATAAAATTGCCAGTGAGGTACTTTTCAAAATATTTTTACTCCATTGGCATTTAATTATACACGTCAAAAAAAAAAAAAAAAAAAAAGAAAGAAAGAAAGAAAGAAAGAATGGCGATCTCGTTTTCCAAGGTACGCGCGGACGATTCGAATGTAAATACTAATGTTTGAATATTTATCGCGCATTAACGCTGAAACGAAGGATATTCTCGTCTGCGAAATGAAAGTTTCGGTTTCAGCGATTAATCGTGAACCAGTGGTCGGCCACAGGGCGCAGAACGTGTTAATGCGTTAGAATGAAGATCGAAACGTGCACACGGGCTCTTTCACCCCTTTAGTGGTGCACAGCGCGCGATGACATTTCGTGCAGACCGTTCATAAATTGCCAACGTGCACACGGTTCGCGTACTTACGCGAGAAATTGCGAGAATTAATTATCGTTGATTCACGCGTCGCGATGACTTTCTCTCCCTCTCTCTCTCTCTCTCTCTCTTTCCGAGCCGCCACATTTATTACCTCTAATTCGGATTTTTGCTAGCGGAACCAAAATGTAGAAGAATCGGAGAAGTGAAGGAGTTGCTAATGGAGCTGAATTTATCAGTTTTTTTATTGGATAGCTGGCTATAAAAATTGATTCGCGCTTTTTCCCAAGGAGAATCGCACTGATAACGTCGTCATCTTTTATACGTATAATCGTACAATCACAGATAAGGCACAGATAAAATATATATAAAATTGTGTGCATGTTGTGTATATAAATTCTTTTGCATAATTGAGTTGATGAGACAGGTGTTGTTATTATTAATGATTAATAATCTTGTACGATATGTTTGGTAACGAAACTTTGATAATGAAACAAGTGAAATTTTTCGAGAGAAAAATGGACAATTTACAATCTTTTGTAACTTATCAATTCACTGATATCATTATCATACTAAATTATTCTACGAAATCTCTATCGCACATACACAGTGGCTAATATTTGCGTATAACCTTATTTTTTCATCAAGCTCCACATTCCATTTTTAATGGTAATTAAATTTTTACAAATCATATCAAAATATTACTAAATGATGTGAAATTTAATATAAATTTTCGTCTAATTTAACTAGTACGTAAAAGATATGACAAATGCAATGGTGTGCAGATACCATTTTGTGGCTAGTGTATTAAACGTAGCTATTGTAAGTTACCTCGACTATAAATTCTTTTGTCCACGTGCATACGAATAAATATTTTTTCAAAATATTTATTTTGAACGAGAATTTTTCTTTTATTTTCAACGAACAGCGTACAACCAACACAACACGAAACGGAAGTGCAATGTCTTCCGCGCCGTCAATTGTTCCTGGATTTTCGATTATGGCCACGCGATCTCTGTTGGTAATTACTCCCTTAATTAATCACGAGTTAAATAATAAATTAACCGGTCGTACGTTTGCGAATTAACCGACCATTGCGGCAAATAAACGCGCTGACAAACGAATTAAATTAATACGTCCCGGCCGGTGTTAATTATTAACAGCGATCGGGAGTTTCTGATACTCGAGGCACGAGGGTAATTCGCGTATCGCCGGGATTTCAGCCGATTTACGCGACGAAGAATGAATAATAATAGGCATGAATAAGTAATAGAAATCTTTGGGACATGTGAAAGTATTAGTAATTATGCACGGAAACCAATTAATCACGTCGTGTTTAAATTAGCATTGACGTTAATTGGAGAGTATACTTTTCCTCAATCGCATTATGCCCGTGTCACATTCTCCGTTGTGAAAGAGAATCGGCACATCTTTTGTCGTTTATTATAAAATGTAAATTGTATAAATGTGCAATTCTGTGATTGTCAAAATTATTAGAAATAATTATATGACATATTTTAAAATACTATTCCAATATTTCTAAATACTATAATATTCTACTATAATACTTTTAAATACTATAATATTCTACTATAATATTTTCAAATACTATAATATTCTATTATAATATTTTTAAATACTATAATATTCTAATATAATATTTTTAAATACTATAATATTCTACTATGATATTTTTAAATATTATAATATTCTACTATAATATTTTTAAATACTATAATATTCTATTATGATATTTTTAAATACTATAATATTCTAATATAATATTTTTAAATACTATAATATTCTACTACAATATTTTTAAATACTATAATATTCTACTATAATATTTTTAAATACTATAATATTCTATTATAATATTTTTAAATACTACAATATTCTACTATAATATTTTTGAATACTACAATATTCTACTATAATATTTTTAAATACTATTTTAAATACTATTATACTTACATAATATCTCTTATTAGTATTATTAATATATATTACTATTAATATTATTAGTACAAGTATAATGTACCAATATAGTGTATAACATAATATACTTATATCAGTATAATTCTTTCTTTCTTTTCTTTTTAAATCCGCTATGTCAATTCTTTTTCTCTCCTGATTCAATCAACTTTGACAGTTCAATCGAATGCAACTGCTATGTTGTTCCAAATTTCAATAGGTGTTCGTTAGATGTTATTTCGGCGTGTTCTGTCTTTAATCGAGCCAATATAATCCTTTCTTTCTTCTCCCTTTTATAATCCGCTATGTTAATTTTTCTTTTCTCTCGATTCTATCAAATTCGATCTATATTGTTCGAAATTACGAAGAGACACAACAGAATCTCCAACATTTTTCACGCGATTAGTATTTCAGAAGGTGCAACGCCAAGTTCTATGACGGCCTCGCCTCGTCAGTGCTCCGGTCACGATCGGCACGTCGACGCAACGAAAAGAGAAGATTTCTCAAAAAGGCCGAAAGGATCAATTCTTCGGTCTTCTGTAAATTCCTGGCGCGACTCGTTCCAGGAAGTTAGGGGAACACGCCGACTCACGCGCCGCGTAACACGCAAGCAGAATGTGCGCACACCGGTCGGGCATTTTTGTTTTCGTGAATGTAACATGCGACACGGTGCATTACAACCAGCCGGATATACACACCGGCTGACGGTTTTCTGTCCTGAATGAATAATCACGTCGGCTGGGGATCCCTTCGCCCTGCTCCGACTTTTCATTAGCGCGAAGGATGCTTTCACTAATCTTGTTTCTCTTACTTTTCCTCGCTGATCGACGATGTTCAGTAAAATCAACGTGGTTCGATAGACATTCAAGTATTATTTGTTTATTGCGTTGCAAGCAAAGATCGAAAAAGTTAGGGAATATTCAAATAGGTTCTATTTGAGACACGGAAAGTTTTTCGAAAAGTTGCCGATCCCAGATGAGAACAGATAAGTAAACATTCTTAAAAGTAAAAGTTTCGGACAGAAACTTGTATAAATATAAAAATGCAAAAATTTTTTTGTCGAAAGAAAGTAGTATTAAAAAAAAGTAATAATAATATGACAGTGAATAGTATCCAATGAATAATTCTCGAGCGTGAAAATGAATTTTTAATTAAATGCTTCAAAGTAAATTTTTATTATACAAATTCTGTGAGAACGTGTATTCAAAAATGTTTCTAAGCGTGACACAAAAATAAATATTCTTTTTATACGAAATGTAACAAGTTCGAACAGAATTTTTTTAAAAACGAAAAGAACCGATTAATTTCGATCCCTAGTTGTAAGTAGCGTTTCATTTTTAATAAACTCCTTTCGAATTCTTGTTGGGATGCGTTTAATTAATGTTATAGTCGATTATACTATTATATATAATCTTGATTTTTATTACATTTTAAAACATGTTTCATTTTCATCTTTCATAATATTGATAATCAAATTGCAAGTGATCAGATAATTTTCAAGAAATCTCTCGACAAATTCTTAAACAGTCGCGAGACAGAGAGAAAGAGAATAAATAAAAATTAAGTAAAAATTAATAACAATTTTGCGGATAATAGAAGCACATACTACGCGAATCTATCAAATGATTCATCTGGTCGTTTCATAGTGCAATTTAGTAATTCTGAACGGTGTGGCCAAGGCGTTTTCAAGGTCAAGCGACGTTTTGTGTTGAAGAGGAACGGGACGCCTATGGAAATTACAGAGCGCGTAGGCGAAAAGTAAAAGACGGTAGATTGTAATTTAGTTTAAAAGCGCAATAAAAACAGCACGGATTTATCGGACATGACGGATACTGTCGGGATAAAATGTCTGGATAAATTGAGACACAGAGGAGCGGAGGGGCGATGGGTTTCCAAAGGGTGGCGTCGTTATTGCTGTCTGTAGACTGTCATTTCCGACGATATCGTTGCTGATATAGCCGCGGCACAGGCCTGTTATCGACTTTCCAGTACATACTGGACTGTGATTGATCTTGATAGATCTTCCATTTCACGACATCCATGAATTTCTACGAATTTTTACACGGGCCTTTGTACCGGGCATGTGTCACGTTGTAACAAACAGACTGCTGATATTTATGCAATTTTACGATCGTACAAACGTAATTAAATACACGAGGGACGAGCAGAAATTTATTTCACGCAAGTATTAACACTTTGGAAGTGTTTAGAATTTAATACCGAATGAGGAGTATATAATAAATTAAGAATGCATGTGTATATATATATATATATACCTTTGATATATTTATCCAATATGTCGAGAGTTTTGATAAATATTGTAAGTTTTAATAAGTACTAATAAGTATGCAATTGTTTTATTACAGAGATTATAAAAATTGTATAATATTCTAAAACACTCAAAGGGTTGAACACACGGAATAGTTATATTTTTGCATTATCCATATCTTTAAATTTCCTAAAAATTTCCTATAAAATTTGCAGTCCAGTAACACGATACGACTGTCATAATCGTAGCACGTGAAATTTGAAATTAATCTGAAAATATGTATAGAAGATACAAGATACTTATTGCGATCGTGTACTCGGTAAAGAAAATTAGTACACAGCTTGAATAACCATCTGAAGCATGTAATAAGGGTTAGAGATGGTCTCACTGAATATTGAGGCTTATCAATATAATGGAAAATCGATTGTTTAAATAAGTACTTTGTATTATAATGTTATTATAACCATCGAGTTTTATTACAGGGCTAATAAAATTCCAAACCTTTCGTATGACATACGTAATACACATGTATATCTATTAAAAAAAAAGTTTCTATATGTGTAAATAATTTCATGAATTACTCTATGCTAATTTATTTTACGTATAAATATACACGACAATAATATACAGGGTGTTTCATAAAAAACTGGTGTTACAGTTAAGTAAGAAAAAATGAGAAAAGGAAAAGGAAAAATAAAATGAAAGAGAATACAGTTTTTTTTCACTAAAATCTACGTTACCGAAAAAGATCGAGTTTGAAAATTTATCAAGTATACATGAATTTAACTGATATTCAAACTGCGACAGAGAAGAATAATTAACAGAAAGTTATTCTACGTGCGAAAATTGTGGAATAAAATTTTTTTGTAAAATTTAATTATATATATTCACGTTTTGGAAATTACTCTATTTTATTTTATTGCAATTAATAAGATCTAAAGAGAATTTAGACACCTGGGATCCGTAAGGAACTAAAGTTTACCAGGATCCAAGGAACGCTGAATATTTCAGAGATTCCACATAGTATCTCGAACTCGCAAACCCTCCAAGATCCTCAGGATTTTCGAAAATTTCTAATATCCACGGAAACCTTGATACCCCAGAGACTTCACGACCTCGGGATTTTCAAGGATCTATAAATCTTTTAAAGTACCTAATGTTCTTCAAACCCTCGGAAAGACTGTGAACCACCCTGTACTTCTAATACTTTTGAAACCTTTACATATACCCTCCTGAACCATATCATTCATATTTCAACAACCTACATTCGTCAGATTTACAATATATATTTATTATTCAAATTTACAAATATCTATACATTTTTTTTTTTTAAGTAACGAGATGAAACCTCTGTTTCATTTTTCAAGAAAAGACACACTCACTTGACACTTCTTATCCTTGTGTTGAAGATTTGATTTTAAATAATACTTTGTGACATTTTGCGAGAAACAACGATACGTTAATACAATATTTTCCAGTCAATACTATCCAATTATGTTTTCTAAGATTGCGAAAATTTATTGCTTACAAGGATTATTCATTAATAAGAATTCATTTGATGTTTTTGTTATCATTATCTTACCCAGCAAAATTTTACAATCTTACGAAATTAACAATTGATTGACAGATCTTTTTATCAATTTGCAAAAATGTAAAATATTTTCACTTATAAATGTAACACATCTCTTTTTGCTTGACTTCTGAATTTTAATTAGTAAAAAGAAAACTCAATGTTTTATTCTACAATTCTCTTTTCTTTTTCTTTTTTCTTTAAATAGAGAACTTTTCACTTACATAGGCGTGTAAATGAAATACCCATAACATTATGATCTCTCACATTGCAGGAAATTTTCTACGATGGATTGACAGATCTTTACCAATGCAAAATATTTTCACTTATCAATATAAACATCCCTCCTTCACTTGACTTCTGAATTTTAATTATTAAAAAAGAAATTTCAACATTTTATTTACAATTTTCTTTCTTCTTTTTTTTGTTTAAACAGAGAACTTTTCACTTACAGGGGCGTGCCATGGTACATGATCATTCTCGAGCTCTTCCTCGCGATCGATTAACGCGAAAAATCAAACGCGAAAGTCCGTAGACTCGACGCGAGTCGAGCAGAACGCAATACATATCTCTGGGGGTAGATTCGGTCTGTGGGATTTCCCAAGTAATTTCAAGTTCGTCTCAGACTGTTCCCCAAGTTCGCAACTGCATTTTAACGAGACGCGCCTCTATTAGGCATCCACGTTCTCCATTGGGTATCGTTGCTCTCAAGCTCGTTGCTAAATGCTTTCATGTTTGTTAAGTGTTTCGCTAATTTTCCCGCGAATTCGCGGATATCGTTGCAACTTCCCGGTAGCCGATTGTACACGGCTGTCATCCCCGGGGCATACGTTTCGGACTTCAATCGAATCCTCAAGTCGCGGATTTCGTATGAAACGAAACGAATTTTTATGAATATTTCAGTGCAGCATGGATTTCTCTCGAGATACATTTATCCCATTGATGTTGTTTCAATAGAAGAGGGATCGTATTCTTCTGTTCAATTTTTCATCACTTTTGCGAGCGGACAATTTTTCATTTATTACTTGCTGAATTTTATAGGGACGGAAGCAAGTTTTAACGCTCTGTCGCGTAATTTGTCTTTTCTTTTAAACAGAGAATTTTTTAACTAGTTAAAAATACCACTTCTCGCTTGATTCCTGAATTTCATTAGGCGGAGGAAATTTAAATTTTATTTATCTCTATGTAACTCGCCAATTTTTAAAGTAGAGAATTTTCCACTCGTTCGTAAAGATTTCTCTTCATTTGATTTCAAAATTTTACTGAATGAGGGAAATTTAATTAATTTACTGCACAATTTTCCCTCTTCTTACAACATCCCTTTGATTTATAAATTTAGAAAAAATGTAACACTGAGGTTCGTTTCAGTTACGTGTTACTCTGTAATTACTGGAATAGCTGAAGCAATAAATATATAATTCCCAGATTTGGAAAGATGCATTTTCAAAGATTCGAACGACCGTTCGCAAAATAACACGAGTAAAGACTTGCGTTTTCTTTTCATCATATCACAAACTCCCTCGTATTTCTTGTAACTTTGTTTCTCCGATACGAAATTTGTACTTTAAAATGCCAACAATTTTACTCAAGGATCACGATATTTCTTAGAATGATAGACCGTATTATAAAGAGGAAATGGGATGAGCTTACGAACGTTATATTGTCCGGCAGAGGGCCAAGAAGTTCCATGATAAAATTCAAACTTCCACGACATAATGCGTAACCGTTCCGATTCTGCGAGGGTTATTGGCTGCGGGAAATACGATACCGGTGCCAAATGGAGTTCGCGATAAAAATTCGTTTCACCGGCTTGGGATAGTATCGCATAGAGATCGTCAGAGAACACGTTTACATGCCAGAGGCTAGGCAAACGCGAAATACACATCTTATCGATGGAATTTCATCTGGCCTCCTCTTCTACGAATTCATCCTTTTACGTGCTTGTATACAAAATCATCTCGCGTAGATTATCATCGGGTAAAACCAACAGTTTCCCTCGAAACATCAAACCAGTGCTTATAATTCTCTTTTCGTCTATGGTCACGAGGATACCTTTAGAGTAGAACTTTATTATTTGATAAAATAATTATTATTATATATTGTTATGATAAAATTATGATAAAAAATGTTCTGAAGTCTTTTGAATCTTCACTGTAGCACGAGAACAATTGTACAGTTGTTAATAGCAAAAATTCATCCCTTCAATTATTATCAAAATAACTTGAGCAAAATCGAACGTGAAAACTTGCTCTTCATACGTACATACGTCGAAAGAGAAATATGTTACGGTTAATCAACAGCCAAATAATTTATTTACAATTGTTAAAAACTACGGTCAAATTTAGCTTAGCCAACACTGTGTATACGATTGTAAAACTAAGCCGCTAAATAATTTATTTACAATTGTCAAGAACTGTTGGATTGTAACAGAAATTTATCCTAATACCTAATCAAACAATACTTCTATGTGCCTATACAACATCATAGGTAAAATATATAAATAAATATATAAAATATATTATACAACATCATAGGTAAAATATATAAATAGATATGTAAAATATATTAAATTTTATATATTAAAATGTACATAAAATATGTTGAAATTCTATCAACATATATAAAATGAAAGATGACTGTATTGATAAAATACGAGAGCAATCTCAGCCTATTTAATACTACAAACATTGACTATTGCTATACAGGATAAACATTCGTTTGAAACACGTGCAATAAGCATCATGGATGGCTCCACCGGATGTTGAAACACAATATTTTCATTTTAATATACAGTAACAGGATTTATGTTATAACCTGGTATTGCGTACAATTGCATCTTCCAGCATTCAAGGGAAACGAATCTCTTTACACCCCCGGGGCGTAACACCGAATGGAACAACATTCTCACCCCCAGCCTCGAGCCATATCGCGTTTACGTCAGAAATAACCAACCCAAGTAGCAAACGACGATCCTCGGCTGGCGTGCACGTCGTCGTCGGGACGATAAAAAGCGGAGAGGAGAGGTTGAGACGCGTGTTTCGAGGCGAATATCGAGGCCAGCCAAGCAGACGCACACGAGAGAGAGAGAGAGAGAGAGAGAGAGAGAGAGAGAAAGAGAGAGAGAGAGAGATCTACCCTCTCTGCTCGAGTCACGTCGAACGCATCTCGGAAACGGGACAGGGTTGATCCTGCGAGGGGGTTGCTCATGGCAGAATGCCACGAGAAACCAGACGACAAAGCATTGTGCGTGTTCGCGACAAAAGCACCGATGCGCTTCTCACGGTGTGTTCCGGTTGCACAGACGCAGATGCATCTCCATGCCCTCTTTGCACGTCGTTCCATCTGCGAGTGGATTACGCATGGTTATGCTAATGCTACGGCAACACGGCGGTTACGCGTGGAAAGCGTCATCGAGGAAAATCGTATTTAGAAGCAGATGGAATTTTACGAGATCGCGGCTCGTTTAACCTCTCGTCCCACTCGCGTCGAGAATTTCTTTTTCTTTTTTCCCCGAAATTGTAATGTTTCCACAGTTTTAAGTATATTCAAGTGAAACAAAGTAGGCAAAACAAATGATAAATTTATTACTTCTCAATAATTTCTATCCAGTTCAAAAAGGAAAAGAAAGCGACGAATTATTGTGTACGGTTTGGACGCTCGTTAAGTGGTCCGCAATGATTAAGTTGCCAGCTCGAACGCACGATTTCTTTTTTTCAAGTTGCAGATTTAGAATTCCAGGGCAAAGAACGTCGTACATTTGCAAATTTACGAGTTACAGATTTCGAATTAATGGTACAAAACGTCGTAAGTTTACAAATTTAAGGGGTGCGCAGATTTAGGAATTAATTCGAAAGTTCGAATAAGTCATCGAATTTTCAAGTACGTTCGATTCAAAACGCCGTTATCGTCAGAAACAATATATTTCCTTTTGATTTTCAATTAAAGATTTTTTAACGTCTCGATATAAAAATTTGAGAGTTTAAAAATTGTTAAACCAAAGAACTTGAACAACTATTAAACGATTTTTCAATAGTAGTTTAGATACACTTGACCAAGAATATCTCGACATAAAAATCTGAGAGTTGAAAATTATTAAACGATCTTTCAACAGTAGTTTGGTAGACTTGACCAAGACCGTCTCGATATCAAAATTTAAGAGTTGAAAATTGGAAAGAAGAGCTTGAACAATTGTTAAATAAAAACTTCTCTGAAATACGAGAGGGACTTTACAGTTTTGCAACGCAGAATGATCAAAAAGATAATTTTAAGGCAAAGTTAATAAACGGCAAGTTTATCTAAAACAAAGAAAAGACACTGAATTAATTTCCACGCCTAATAATACCACGATTATGTGTATAATATTAATATTATGTGTGTAATAATATAAATGTGTATAATATTAATATTATGTTTATAATGTATAATGACACCGCGAAAATTGTCAAAAATTTGGCAATTTTCGTTTACTACCAACATTGACGTCAAAGTAAATACAAGGCCATATATGTCCAAAGATATACCAGATCACGTTTCACGTTCGACTGAAAAAGGACTTCTCTCGTCAAAAAAAAAAAAAGAAAGAAAAGAAAAAAGAAAAGGCTCGATCACTCGCTTCTGTCGTTTAATCCAACTGATGAAAGCCTCCCGTAATAAAAACGCGTATATCACTCGCCGCTATCGGACAGGTTTCTCTAATTTCTGGCTGGTGAATGGACAGCGAGCGCGTCGATGAAAATTTTGGAATTCAATAGCCTGCAGCTTTGCGCGGTAGAGGATGCAATCGAATTCGCGGGGAATTAAATTTTCGCGATTCGCGCGACGGAGGGTGCACACGCTGTTTTAACGTTGTATTTTACACCGCACTTAATACCGTATTTAACGCTTGCTTTCGTATAATTGGACATGACTAATGAATTGCGGATAATTAAGCAATTATTCGATTCTCGCGAATCATTGCAGCCGGCTGCGTCATTAAGCAGCGCCCGCTAATTGTAAGTTTCCTTTCCTCTTCTTTCCATTTATTTCTCAACGAATTTGCTCGTTCGTTTTCGCATTTTATTTGGAATTGGTTGGTTGATCGTCGCAGCGTGAACGAAGGAATCGATCCCTGGGATCTTCCAGCGCGGCGGGACTATAAATTCTTGGCTGGGTCGACTTGCATCCTACCAGCCGTGAAATAAGGAGTCGATAAGATTCGTTAATGGACCGATTTAATTCATATCTTATCGGTGATCGTGAAGATAAAGGACATAAGAAGATGTCGCAGGATCGTTTGAGTAATAACAATGTGAATTGGACATGCTGCTCCCTCTTCTGGAGAATAATTCCTTTTATAATTATCGAGTGTTCTTAATTCTTTTATCGACATCAACTTAACTCGAGGCATTTTTTGTTTCCATTGAAAGGTCAATATTATAAAGTTTAAGTTGCATGTCGTATTATTTGCATTATTTGCAAATTATTTTCATTATTGTATAAATTATCAAGCTAAATGATATACTCCGTTAAATTCATTTACAATTACATTTAAATAATTTTCAATTTTGAGGAAAATGAACGAGTAATAATAGCGACGTAAGGTCAAATTATTTATAATAAGTTAATAACGTTTTTTAAGTACTGAAGGCTCTATATGTTCAATTTCATGGCCAACTATTGTTACTTCATTTATTAGTGAGAAGTGACAGTATTTAATTTTGGAACTTAATTGACAACAAAAGCAAAACGTAATTTCACGAAAAACATTGCAAGAGTGACTTATATATATCACTAAGATGACCTCCAAAATATAGAATCAAAATATAGAATTTAATACAAGATCTCATGATATAAAATTAAAATTTCTTCAGTTGTAATTACAATTTTCACGCAGAAGAATTTTAAAAGAAAAATCGACGTTCGATTTGATCGATAATCACTTTCAATAGCGACACACGAATATAACGTTTCCAACTTCGCTCGCGAACGTGATCCTTCAACAAAACGAACAACCTCGTATGATTTAACGTCACAGTTCCAGCTTTCGATATCCGACGTAATATATCCGGTTGTGTTACTTCTTACAGCGAGATTTGTCACCGACAACGGTTCGATATGAAAGAATTATCGCCCTCTTTCACAGGCATACATTATTCATAAACGTTATTTCCACGTTGTGAATATTCACGCATTCGTGGAAAATTAATTTTAAACCGGATAATTTTCGAAGATTTTATCAACTTCCCAACAATATTTAAGGTTTATCTCACTTTCTGGAAGTGTTCTAAAACAATAAATAATCTATAAATTGACATGTGTGTCTGTCTTTATAATTATGTATATCATTTATAATACAAGAAATACTGTAATAATAATAAATACTGATAATTTATAATCCTTATGGTATAGGAAATACTACAATAATAAAAAAATAATAGTAAGTACATAACATAGTATAGTAAAACTATACTACCCGTATGATATACATTACCAGCATTATAATTATATACTTTATACGAAAGCTATATAAACAGAGATTTAGATACTATAATAAATACTGTGCTATAGATATTTTACACTGTATGAAAATAATAATAGGTATGTAGTATAGTATCGTAAGACTATACTATCCGTATGATACACACTACCAGCATTATAATTATTCATACAGGTTTTAGAATTGAACACAAGAACAATCAAAGAAACGAAAGCTAAACAAAGATTCACGTGTATACTATAATAAATATTGTACTACAGATATTTTTCACCGTACGTACTTCCGTGACACTCAATTTCCCATAAAACGAATAAAAAATTCACGGTCTAATTATTTTCTACTTTTCTTCGCCATTCAATTTCGAGTCTACTTTTCTTCGCCATTCTATTTCGAGTCTACTTTTCTTCGCCATTCTATTTCAGTTCTACACGAACGATTCTCGATCGACAAAATTGAATTGATTCACGTATATACTACAATAAATATTGTACTACAGATATTTTGCACCGTACGCATTTCCGTGACACTCAATTTCCCACAAACGGATAAAAAATTCACGGTCTAATTATTTTCTACTATTCTTCGCCATTCGATTTCGAGTCTACTTTTCTTCGCCATTCTATTTCGGTCCTCCACGAACGATTCTCGATCGGCGAAATTGAAAATGCTGTGAAAACATTCAACAAAACCCAGGAGAACGGCGCGTCGAGTGCAAACTCACTCGAAACTCGTCTGATGAACGCAACAACGTTAATCCTGACGTAACGCTGTGAAACCAGAAATCCTGCGGAACGAGTGTGTAAATGTTAACCCGAGAGTGAAATTTCCGCGATGCGGCGCAACTCGGTTCGGTTCGGTTCGGTTCGGTTCGGGGGGCCGGCGGGGAAACCTTGTAATCTCGACGCAACCCCGCGATAATAAATACAATCGCGAGGGTGAGTGGAAGGGCGGTAGTTGGCCGGTTGGAGATACGTTATTGGAAGAGCGCCAATGTCGATGATTTACCATGAAATCCGCTAGTTATTGCGTGGGAAACGCGGTTTCATTATTTATACGTTATATCGCGCCGATACTTTTCCGGCACGGGGGTTGCCCGTGCACCGGGAAATAAAGCGCTGTATGCGGCTCGATCGAACAAGCGATTTTCGCGTGCGTAACAACACGCGTACACGTGCACGTGCAACGCGTGTGCAGGTATACATTTATCTAGAGAGGAAGGCAAAGGAAGGAGAAATCGATGTCGGACAAGCACCTCGAATTATTGCCGGATGTTTGGCAACCGCATCGATTTACAGGCCTGGTTTCTCTTTTCCTGTCTATCGACGGATAACGTGGCGCGCGAGTTGTGCTCTCCTTGGACCTCGATCTCAGGTGTCTATCTATTATACTTTCAGGTGTGCTTTTGATAGCATGACGTTGAAGAACTGTATTCTTCGAAACCACCGGTGATAGACCAGGTATTTCTCGAGGTGGATTTTATGGAAAGACTAAGTTTCGAGTGACTAACGTTATTTCCTTTATTCTCGAGTCTCGAACGGTATCGCGTAGAAGTATTAAGAATATAATAATAATAATAATAATAAGTACTAACAAATCTACAATGAATCCTTGGAATGTCCTTTTATAGCTCTCCTTTCCTCTTCCATTAATGTTAAAAAACAGAATTAAATAGAACTATAGTAATAATATTTTTAAATATAAATTGACAGAATTAAATAGAAGTGTAGTAATAAGAATTTTAAATGCAAATTGACAGAATTAAATAGAACCGTAGTAATAATATTTTTAAATGTAAATTGACAGAATTAAATAGAACTGTAGCAATAATATTTTTAAATGTAAATTGACAGAATTAAATAGAACCGTAGTAATAATATTTTTAAATGTAAATTGACAGAATTAAATAGAACTATAGTAATAATATTTTTAAGTGTAAATTGACAGAATTAAATAGAACCGTAGTAATAATATTTTTAAATGTAAATTGACAGAATTAAATAGAACCGTAGTAATAATATTTTTAAATGTAAATTGACAGAATTAAATAGAACTGTAGTAATAATATTTTTAAATGTAAATTGATAGAATTAAATAGAACTATAGTAATAATATTTTTAAATATAGTAATATATTATAAATATAGTAATATAAATTGACCCAATACTACAATATAGTAATAATATTTTAAATATAGTAATATAAATTGACCCAAAAGGATTATTGATGAAATGTTGCATCAATGCATCATCGGTCTTTAAAGGGTCTTGAATTGTTAAATGTATTAAATTTTTTATTATTCAGAAAGAGAGTGTTTAAAAGCAGAGGATACTCCTTTCAAAAATGAATGCTGCAGTTCGTAATAACAGGGGAGGAATTTCGAAATGGACGTAGTTGGATGCACGAGCTCACTCGAAAGTCAATAGAAAATTACTAAAAGCACGTATTCCTTTTGAACGCGACTAGTTCAATTTACATTCCGCATACATATGTACATTTTTTTTTCCATACAGACGATTCAACCTGGACATGTTTTAATTAAATTGGAACGTGTCGTTCAAATGGTGCGCACGGAGAGAATAAAACATCCAAATTGGTACTCCAACGAAATTCGTTTTTCTTTTTTTATTTCCACTTGATTTCCATAAAAGAAATCATGTTTTTGAATGTGGCGTATCGTAATATACCGAGTTTCGAATTTTTAGCATGCTGATGAAAAATATTCACAAAGTACAGGATCTTCGATTTTTGTACGAAGGTTTTCTATTCTTGTCTCTTCATTTTCTAATTTTATATACGCTGTTATCCCCTAAGGTAATTTATTCTATTAATTTCAAATTAAAGATCAAAATTATTTTCTTAAATTAAAGTTTATCAGAATTAAAATTTATTAAATTTAATAATTCTCCCAATCAAATACCAATTTAAATTTTATATTAAATACAGAAATAAATTAATATAAAATTCTATAGGGTTTCATCGTTCCATAAAAAATTCTAGCATTTTTTATTAAAATTTTAAGTTCACAATTTATATATGAGACGAAGTATATATTTCATTAATCCTTTCATTACATAATCAAGTACCTTGTCAACCAATCGAACTGTTTTTTGAATAAATTTCGTGGTTCCCTTAAAAAATATTTACTTCAAAAATATCCATTTCAATTCCAGCAAACGTTAATCTGAAAATTGTTAGCCGCTACATTTTATATCCATTTATTGCAAAATTTAAAAACAACGTCCCGTTTCCCTTTTCAAGCGTGTTACATTAACGTACACTTTTTTTAAAATCATTAAACAGCATCGAAATCAGAAAAACTGTGTCACGTTTTGTCCCCGTGACGAAATACGAAGCATTCTCTTACCTGGCCAACTCTCTCTGGAGATGATGAACCCTAGAACGTGCTCTTTCAGCTTCAGCCGTAGCCTCGCGAACCCGAGCTTCGGCCTCCATTCGTTGCCGACGTTCGCGTTCAACATCTCGTTGCGTGGCCTCTCTCTGTAACAGGAGGATCAACGTTATCCCAACTCGAGTCTCACGCTTTCGTTCTCTTTAATTTATCAACGCAAGAAAAATCTGACAACATCCAACGAAGGCGAACATTTCTCCTTTCACCTCTGCGAGCGAGGCTACTCGACTTTTATCCAACTAATTCTCTCTCCTCTTTTTTATTCTCCTCTTTTGCGAATGTGTCTGTCTATTTTGGACGTGCAAAATATTTATTTCACATATTTGTCTGTTTCTTAAAGTAGCTGCAAAAATTATAAAAGAGTATAAAACAATAGTGGTCAATCTTGGGAATTTCGACACAATTATCGACTAGAGTTTGTTGAACACATAAGGATACGGAATGTCCTTATTTATACTAAGTCTGGAATTAGCTAAGTAAGTTCTCGAGTTTTCATCCAGAAACGTTCCACTGCCCCCCATCATAGCAATCATCAAGAGCTCTCATTCAATCTACGTCACTTCAAGACCATTGATATTCTCTTGCGGATGCACTGAAACGTGCCAAATTTTCGTCTCTGTCCCTTTCTCTCTTTGTCCGCTGATGTTCATCAGGCGAACGCGTATCGCCCCCTCTCGCCATAATTTTCAATGCAACGCGCACACGCTCACCCCCCCTCCGCCCCGAATTTTATACACCGTGGAAGCTTTTCGACTCGAGCGAGCATAAATGAACAGATTTACGACGAAATGAATCGTAAAAAGAGAGAGATAAAGAAGTTTAACGAGAGCGCAAAGGCAACTCGATCGACGATAAGTCTGCCGAGCAACCTACGACCTATTTACGATCTGTCGAAATACGTTCGTTTATATCGACTCGAAGGGACTCCAGCTTCCGGCCGTGTCACATCCGTCCGGGATTTGTCGCCGATTTCGATTTTATTCCCAACGGAAGGTTTCGGTAGTTGGAGAGAGCGAGCCTCCAGGTTTGGTATAGACAGGTAATGCAAATCGAACGGGCCGCGCGATTGATCGGGCATTCGTTACAGGATTTCATGCCCGGGATTAATTTCGCAAGGAATTACACGCAAGAACGAAGCCGAATTGGTCTGTCGAAGATTGTCAGTTCGATCCCTCTTCTCTCTATTTTCTCTCTTTCTCTTTCTGTCTCTCTGTCTCTCTGTGCAGCATTTTTGGAACAGAAATTCGCGCGTATATAGTAAAGCTGTAGCTTTGACGTAGATCGTGTAATGACAGATTCACGCTTGAGTGAAAGGAAACGGGACAAGGTTTCAACGTTTTAAGCGCTCGTTACCACGTAGGTTACGAGTCTCTGCATTTCAAAAGTTTAACTTGCCACGCACGTCGAGAATCTTTTGCCCCAGATTGCAACATTTTCTCAGTTTTTAAGTACATTTAAATGTAACAAATGATAAGTTTATTACTTTTTAATAATTTCTAGCCAGCGATATCGTACCGACGAGTTCAAAAGAAAAAGAAAGCGACGAATTATTGTATACGGCTCGGTCACTCGTTACGGTCCGTGAACCAGCTGTCAGCACAATGGATTAAAGACGTGCAGAGTTTATTGTTAAAATCGTGAATTGAACGATTTAGGAATATATATTGTTCATGATACAATAAACGTAACATAGTAACATTATACATTTATTATTATAATATAATACAATATAATAAGAATAAATAATAATAACGTCAGCGCAATGGATTAAAGACGTGCAGAGGTTATTGTTAAATCGTGAATTGAACGATTCAGGAATATATATTGTACTAATATAAACGTAATAATATAATAACATTATACATTTATTATTATAATATAATACAATATAATAAAAATAAATAATAATAACGTAATAATACAATAATATATAATGTATAATATAATAAAATAAAATAATGTAATAATGTCATATAGCAGTACAACAACATAAGATAATGTAATTTAACATTCAGATTCGATTCATAATCAAAGAAAAATTCTATCGTTAAAGTGAAATGAAATGTGAAAACACAATTTCCAACTCGTCCATTTTTGACGTACGCACGTTGTAATAGAAATATGGAAGATACACACAAAATACTATTATAAAGGAAACTGCAAGATCTCGTCAACAATGAGAATTGTTCTTTTAAAACATTTCCTTACACCAAACTCTCAGAAACAGAACGGCACGACGTTCTCCGACCACGCGTCGAGCGAGCGAAAGACGCTCCACGGAGATCGGACATTTTCTTGATTAAACCACGAGATGCAAACTCTCGGCCCGATCGGCTAGAACGATCGGGTGGAACCGAGTAGAACGAAGTCGGCGAAGCAAAATGGAAGAAAAAAAAAAAAAAAAAAAAAAAAAACGAGGCAGGCGGAGGAGGTCGAGAGCTCGTCGATCTTCGAGCGGGCCCAGTGGGAGGAATTATTCATGAATTTAAATCGAAGCGTTGCACGGTACATTGATTGCACCCTTTCGACTCTGCGCGCGGCTAGAGCCACCGCCTACGCGAGTCTGTCGGCTGCCCTATCAATAATTGCGCCGGGCAAATGTGCCGAAAGCGGTATTTCGCGCGATTTAACTCGACCGTCGCCCCGGCCGCGACGATCTCGACGTCGATAATAAATCGCCGGCAGCCGAGCTGGAACTTGAAAAACGCGCGAGACCAACTCTTCCCGCCGTCTCTCTTTCTCTTACTCGTACTAGTGCCCGAACGAGTTTCAAACCGTCCTCCGGCTTCACGATGTTTCAATTTCGGCCCTCCACGTGAATTTCGTTATTTTATTTGCTCCTAGACTCCTAGCGGATCGGATCTCGCCTCTTCCTCGCTGCGGACTACGGTGTTCCACGGCCAGGTTGTCGAAAGATTGTCGCAAGTTCGCTGATCTATTTGTCGAAATGAAATTCTTCCGGCTTCGATTCACGTCGATCCTCCTCGAGGGGAGGGAATGTTGGACACGATGAACGTTATTACGGCAAGGAGAGCTTCTCGATATCGAGGACATGAAATGTATCCTCGAGATTGGATCGACGATCCGATTTGTTTTTATTAGTTTCCCTTGCAACTCGAACGTTTAATTTAAAATAACTGTTGTAAATGTATTATTTTTTTTTTTTTTTTTTTGGTTAGTTTATACCCGATTGTTTTGTTCTTCAGTTAAAAACGGTACGAGAGAGTTTCTTGTTTATTTTAATTTCATTTCGAAGGAGAGCGAGAATGAATCTCGTATAAATTCGTATTTTCAGAATCGAACTTTCACCCACCTGAACCAACAGAATTGAAAATTTCGAACTAATTGTCTATATAAGATTGATCAGTGAAGTCATACGCTCCCGGAATCCAATTTACACCGCGATAAATGAATCAGACGATGTTTCACAAATGATTATTTACATAAAACCATTCCTCTCTTTTTCTCTCTCTCTCTCTCTCTCTCTCTCTCTCTCTCTCTCTCTCTCTCTCTGCCCCCTCCGAAAATTCACTCAATCGCGCAAAGAACACCAGACACGAACACCACACCGGCTCTTATCTTCCCCCTTGTCTCGATCCTTCAGATTCTCCGGTTTCACTTCTCCTCCAGGAGGAGGAAGTCGAATTCAATCCTCCTTGGGAGATTCGACGCTTACTTTTTCCATCGATCGGATACATCGCCGGGGAATTAAACCCGAGGAGTAAGCAGGGTTGGGTTTAAAGTCATCGCGATCGAAACGGCGGCCCCCATTAGGCGGAGCTGCAGGTGAAAGGCGTTTAGCCGAGGGTGGAAATCGGCAGATATCGCGGAATACAATCTGGTAAAAGCCGAGTGACCACCGCGTACCGGGGTCTTAAGGGATGCTCCGGCCGGATTTATGGTGCCTTAAATCCCGGCGAACGTCCTCCCCTCTCCATCGTCCATCAGGCTATTCTTCTTTTTCGGGGGTGGCCGCGTTCGTCGGGACGTAATGCGATCTTCGAGTCTTTCCACGAGGAAAGCGCCGCCATTGCTGAAGATGGTCTTGAAGGAAATTTTGAGGGGGGTCACACTTGACTTTGTAACTCTGTCTTTTCCGCAACAGAAGGATTTTAAACGGACACGGATTTGGAAGATCGAAAGACGTCTTCCATATCGGTCTTATCGTAGAGATGCTCCCGTTAGGAGCACGTTCGTCGACTCTTTTATTCCTTTGAGGAGGGATTATCATGACGAGAGAAAAATATTGAACGATACACATTGGTAAAAATTTGGTTCTCGAAGGGAATTTTGACCTGGAGGAGTAACATAATTTCATAATTTAATTTGTTACGTGATACGTGATGACTTGATTTATTCGTTAATTAAATTTAATTTATCTTTTTTTTTTACGGTGGAATTTTGCTTAGATATTTGTTATTTTCAATTCTTTCGGTAGCCCGTGAAATATTTTTTCAGAAGAAAGAATTCTCTATCATCTACGTGTCACAATCGATCATTTGTATCTCGACAAATTTATTCAAGGATCGTTCGAACTACACACGAAACAGAGTTCGACCATGATCATCGTGATTTCTGAAGAATCAACTCTTTCCAATCAAATCATGCCAGTGTGAAAAACGAAGTTACGGAGAGAAAATTAAGGAACACGGTAGCTTAACGTATTCTAAAAAGTAACGGCAATGCATACACAACGAGTAAGGCGGGCACGTCGATCGATAGCCGCATGTGAGTCTCATTCGAGACACGTGCGTCGCCTGAAAAATTTACGTCCCTATCGACGAGAGATTCAGTGGCTCGGCTCAATGGCGTATCGAAAGGATTCATCGAACGATTAACAAGTTTTTCAACCGTCTGAAACCCCTTTGTACACGCTTCCTTCACTCTCGGCCGAGTAACTTTCCTCCCTTTTTTCCTTTCTTCCCTCTGCAGACTAGACTCGCAGCTTGGAAACTAGATATGAAATCTTCGATATTAACCTTCGTGAAAATATGATTCATAATCTAATTCCTCGAGCATTTGCGCTGGATCATTTATCATCAAAGGTTCATTTATATTCCCGTTCCTTAAACGCGATTACTACATCATCAATCACAAAAGAGTTATTTCTCATGTTCATCCCTTCAGCAGCCTTAATACGTATAACATGATACAATACACGATATAAGCTCACAACGCTTGAACTATACTTTTTCTTCCTACGAAAACTCTATTTATAAAAATATATGTCACACGACGATCTGATTAATTTTATTTACAAACAATTCTAACGACCAGTGCTTTTCAACGAGTTAATGCTCGTTCAATATTCAATCTACTCGTCAGTTACAAATTCAACCGGCTAATTAATTTCGTTTCATTTCATCCTATCCATTTTACCAATCAGTTCCACTATTCATTCCATCCGACCATTACAAATGAGTTCTAAATTCATTTCAGTTCAATCATTATGACGTACTCATTATGTTATAATCATTCATTAGCGTCTATTATAATACCAAGCCTCTCACTAACGTCCACAGTTCCATTTCTAGTCCAGCGTCCTCGTTAAATAATGCGATTCGCTCGCCGTGAAATTTCAGATTCTCTCTCAAACTTCGACAATTCGACGTTTCACGACTAAATTCGTAATACGTTCGCTTCGAATCTCGAAAATTCCATCGTCATATCAACGAATTTGAAAAGTTTTGCTTCGCGACATTGTCGCGCAACAAACCACTTTTTTCTTTTTTAATTTTCAACTTTCAATTTAAATTCACCGAGAGTTCCAAGAATCTCTCCTCGCGGCATTATCATGCTTCCATTTTTTATTTAGTCTTTAATTTAAATTCACTCGGTAACTAAGTTCCGCGAATCTTTCGACCTTAACCCGAACGAGATTGCGAGTTAAGCTATTTTAATTAGCTCGTGACATTAATATTCTCGATCTAATTACAAACTTTACTTGCTTAACAGCATTATTTTTCCACTGTCAGTGAATTCCAAGAATTTTCTGCCTTTGACGCGAAGCGAGATTACTTCTTACAATGTGATTATATTCTTCTTTATTTCTTGCATTGGTCTAATTTCAATTTAGGCCAAAATATTTCCAAAATCCCACTTTTGCGTGCTCGATAAATAGACTCTGAATTTTTACGCATTCGTGGAAAATTTCGAGACAGGATTATTGAAAATACAACATAATATTTAATAAATATATAACACAAGAATACAATACTCAATAAATAAAATAAAGCTCTATCCACTTCTTTCATTATCACAATTGTTTGATGTGAATTTGCATAAAAATCCGTAGTTTATTAATAAGTACAAAGATTTTTTTTCCTCTTTAACCTTAACGCAACTCTCCTGTTCATCTCGCGATATTATCTCAATTTAATCAACCAAAAATTTCCAAAATTTCTACTTTTCCGTGTCCAATAGTAGACTGCGAGACAAAATTATAAAAAACATTCAAAACCCAATATTCAATAAATAAAATAAACCTCTATCCAGATCCTATTCTTTTAATTATTACAATTATTTCATATGAATTTGCATAAAAATTCGTAGTACCAAGAATCTCTCTCCTTTAATCTAAACTGGGCAGCTTTCCGATATTCGCGATATTCTCAATGCAATTACAAACTCGAACAATTTCCAGAAAATCCTTTTTCCCACTATCAACAGAATTCAAAGAACCTATCGCCTTCAAAAAAAAAAGACACTGCTGGCAACCTAGCGAGGTAACTCTTCCATTCACCTCGTCTTTCGTTAGTAGTCTCTGTTTTTCGGCAGGGCGCCGATGACTCAATGCGTGCACGCGGCGCGTTTCATTCGAGGCACGTGCGAGCTGCGAGGAAGTTGCGAGTGGACCTCCCGAACAACAGTCGACGGTTGCTCTCCAGAGCTAGAAGGGGTTTCCCACTGCGTTTCGGGGTGGCTCGTTGATCGAGCGACAAATTATTAATGAGGTTCGTCAATGATCGCGCGCATACGCCAAATGCGAGCCAGCCTGAATTATTCAGAACGCCGGCAAATTCTCGGCCACGATCGGATTTCTAGCCGAGTTGTCCGCGAGGGGTGAGTTCGCCTCGTACGAGAGGGAAAGTAAAAGCTGAAAAGGCAGGTGGAACACCGCTTGGCGGTGTAAAGGGATTGATAGCTCGGTCACGTGCCGCTCGATCCTCGCCTCTCGTCCTCGCCGAAGGAATCGCGATAAATCTTGCAGGCTCCTTCGCGCCTTCCAGCTGAATGTTCCCCCATGGGAACATCAAAGTGTGCCTTATGTGTACTCAAGCAATTAATGTTCTTTTTAAATGGCGAAAAATGACGTGTGAGAGGGTTGATTGTTCAATGTGTGAATTTTTTAGTGAATTTGACAAGATTTTGTAGTATTATATTTATATTATATTTAAGTATATATTTATATTATATTATATTTAAGTATATTTTTATATTATATTATATTTAAGTATATATTTCAGCATTATACTTATATTTAAGTATATATTTTAGTATTATACTTATATTATATTTAAGTATAAATTTTAGTATTATACTTATATTATATTTAAGTATATATTTTAGTATTGTACTTATATTATATTTAAGTATAAATTTTAGTATTATATTTATATTATATTTAAGTATATATTTTAGTATTATATTTATATTATATTTAAGTGTTATATTTGTTGAGTGTATCCCAGTTGCTGTATCATAAACGTGTGCAGAGACAATTAATACTACTTTGACATGAAAAGGAAAAATGTTTCAAAGAGTTGCTTCTTGTGGTTGGTTGTTTAACGTAATTGTTTAATTTTTAATTAATGGACAGAATTTTGTAGTATATTATATTTCTGGACTTCAGTGTACCCTGGTTTTAAACGTATGTATTATAAACGTATGTATTATAAACGTATGCAGAGACAATTAATACTATTTTTACATGAAAAGAAAAAAATGTGTGAGAGAGTTGCTTCTAGTGGTTGGTTATTTGACGTAATTTTTAATTAATGGACAGAATTTTGTAGTATATTATATTTCTGGACTTGAGTATATCCTAGTTGCTGTATTATAAACGTGTGCAGAGACAATCAATACTATTATTACATGAAAAGAAAAAAATGTGTGAGAGAGTTGCTTCTAGTGGTTGGTTGTTTGACGTGATTTTTGACTAATGGACAGAATTTGCAATATATTATATTTCTGGACTTGAGTGTATCCTAGTTGCTGTATTATAAACGTGTGCAGAGACAATTAATACTACTTTTAAATTGAAAAGAAAAGTTGCTTCTAGTGGTTGGTTGTTTGACGTGATTTTTGATTAATGGACAGATTTTTGCAGCATGTTATATTTCTCGACTTGAGTGTACCCTGGTTGCTGTATTATAAACGTGAACAGAAGCAATTAATACTACTTTAAATGAAAAGGAAAAATGTTTGAAAGAGTTGCTTCTCGTGGTTGGTTGTTTGACGTCGAAATGAAAAATACACTTACAAATGTTTTATCAAGAAGTCATAAAAGAAAAACATACGCACACAGAAACATAAGACTAGGTAACAAAATCAAATTTTCGTGTATTATTTGCAAATAACAAAAAAGAAACGGGAAAACTGCCGAAGGAGAGAAAACTCTCCAGAAACAGCAGAAATCGAGAAAGCGGAGTATACGACGAAGCGGAACAAGAAAAGCGACGCATAACCACAAATATATATGTACATAGATAATAACGCGTGCAACGACCTAGCTCGCTCCTCTTTGCGCAACGATTCGCTCCAATCGCTCGTAGAATCGTGTATATCCCGCTTCCCGGATCATAGCCAGTCGTTAATCGTCGCCGGCGCGGCGCGACGCGAATTCTCGCGCGGATGTACACACAGCCCGATGGATCGATCGGGAAATTTGTCGGCAAACAACGATGTAAAATCCGTCCGTGAAACGGAAAAGTACACAGGGCTCGCGCGCTGCGAGGTCGAGAGGTGTTAATTATCTTGTTTGCACAGTTGCGCTCGTACCCCGCGATTGTTTGCCGTGGCTACCTTTGATACGTGTCCGGTGTTTGACACCGGCTTTTGTAATTCGTACCCACGTCGCGGATCCTCCTCTCTCCCGCCGCGTATCAAGCGAGAAATCGCGTGTGAAGCGTTTTTTTCTCGCCGATTTTATTTCAGAGAATATGTCACGAGAAGTGACTCGAGGAGGGAGACTCTCTTCTGAGGCTTGGGGACTGAATGGACCGTAGTTGCGGCGTGTTTGACGATGTTTGACGAAGGAAGTAAATTTGTGATCACGTGAAATTTTTATCCCGGTAGCAAACTTTTTATATTTCATGTTCATTATGTTTTTTATTCTTCTGTTTTGTAGGTATCGTCGATGAAGAATGTATCATGGAATGATCATTCTCCAGTCTTTCACTGTTATTTTGTAAATAGATTACATCATTTATAATTTCTATACAATTATTGTGTGTTATAACATGTAATTATAATTTACATAATTACGGTTTGTATAATTTACCATGCAAGATCGTAGACGAGATAGCTCGATAAAAATTAATCTCTTTATGAATGAAAGTTAAAAGAATTACCGATGTTAAGTGTGGTTATTATTACCTTGCAATCATTATTATCAGACCGAGTAATCTACAATCTCATTTTATAGCAAAGATTCCATAGTATTCTCCACTAGCGATCAACAATGCCTTGGAATTAACCGTAATAGCTAATTACAATGCACTCTGCAATTACCTTAAAAAATCACTCAACTAGTTTCCCTATTTCATTAAAGTCTCGAATCTTGAAACTATCGCTGCTGGAAGATTAATGAAACTAACGAGTTTGGAAATTCTGCTCCTTTCATTAAGAGTTTATCGCGTCTTATCCGCTTAGTAATTTCGTGCTTGAAAGTCGCAGCAATTACCCTAAAAAGTCACTCGATACCAGTTTCCTGATTTCATTAAAATCTAAAGTCTTAAAACTATCGCTCGTGAAAGATTAATGAAACTAACGAGTTTGAAAATTCTGCTCCTTTCATTAGTAGTTTATCACGTGTTATCCGCTTAGTAATTTTGTGCTTGAAAATTTTGCGCAGCCGAGGACAAAAGCTGCACCACAACCGTCTGTATAACAATTTCGCAGCGGTTATCAAAGGAATCGGTAATCGCGGGGCAACGTAATTCCAGTTAACGGCCAAAATGTAAATTCGCCTTGTCCTCCCCCTTTCTGCTGAAGGATAATGAAACGCATCTCTCCTCGTATTTTCGTGGTTTCCCACTTGACACCGGGTTCGCGATCGACCGGTAATTAAGCGAACCGCGATAAAGGAACCGTGACTTACGATCTTCGGAAACAATCGCTTGTCACCTCGTTCCAAGCTCGATTCAAATTATCGCCTCATCCTCGGCTCGATCAGATGTTGTATACCGTTGTTTAGATTTTGCGCGTGTTCATTTTACAAGCAGACAGCGGATTATCCAATTTTCAATCATTCGATCGAGATGAAATTCAAATTTGTACTTAAATTTAAATTCATGGATGCGGGGAAGAAATTCTTTTACGTGACAGATGTTGCAGAAGCCATAACTTGTACACTCTACATTATTCCATATATTTATTCACATTTTATGTATGTTTGGTGAAACTTTACAGTTTCCTGTAAATATGCAAAAATCTGCAGTCTGATTAGAAGAAAATTTCAATGGGCAAGATATTTTTCTTAATCAAATTAACAATAAATCAAATCTCTTTTATATTTTAAATTATATAATTTGGTATATTATTATATTACTATTTAATATATTATCTTAATATATTAATATCTCTACCTATCCTATATATCTTAATATATTAAGATAATAAGATGCGTAAGGTAAGATAATACATTAAATTATAACAATAATAAAATAACATATTTAATGTATGTTACCTCAATATATTACAATTTACCTAAAGTCTTACAATTTTGAAGAAAACAAAAAAAAAAATTTATTTACCTAACAAAAAATATTTATTTACAAAACAAAAAAAATATTAATTTACCTAAAGTCTTACAATTTTGAAGAAAACAAAAAAAAAAAAATATTTCCAGATGCTTACACAGCTCGTCAAATCTGAAATCCGATGCTACTCCTCTCGCAATCGTAGTAAACTCCAATCTGAGAAAATCAAGAAATACATCGAGATGCTCACTGCTCTCATCAGATCTGAAATCTGATGCTTCCTCTCCCAATCGATAGAAATGAAAAATTATTTGAATTCGTCTCAATGTACCAACGTTTTACCAAACTGTTCGTCAGTTAATCGTTTGTCTCTCAGTTCGTTGAATTTACTAGGCTCGCGGATTGAATAAAATATTACGTGTCGAAGATACGATTCAAACCGAGAGAAAGAGAGAGAAAGAGAAAGAGGATCGATAATGTGGATCGGGCCTTGACCGAACGAACGTCGAGCAACGACAGTTTTCCACGAATTCAGCGAGGTTTCGTGCGCGCCTGCACACGATCAGCCCGCCGATATCGTATTATTTAGGGCTACTTTCGCGATGATTTATCATGGCGAACCGCGCTGTTACGCGTCGTTACATCGAACCGTGTGCTGACGATGATAACGGCCCCAGGTCCCGTCCCGTTGTTCCCTGAGCACGCGTTAAAATCCTGGAATTAGCCGGGCAGATAGATGGACAGCGATATTCCTTTCGGTATGCATCGTCCGAAGCGTTTCTAGAACGCTGCCACGAGAACACTGAGAGAACTCGCGAATCGTACGGATTGTAGGGATACCGGGATATCCGGGATACATCCGGTGGTTATAGAAGAAATTCTCGGGATTCGTCGGTGAAATTTTGGCTATTTACAGAGGAGCGTGGAATGATAAATAATTCGATAAATGTTGCCACAGTTCTTTCCTTTTCTCCTGATTTTCTTGTAATAGTTCTGAATTCCCTTTTACCTTTGACCTTGGAGTCTCGCGCTTTCTTCAACGAAAATGAAAATTCAGATTTCAAGTGGAACCATTCGACAATTTCAGCGACGTAGCGTAAATTATGACACTGTTAATAATAAAGAATTTTAACAATAATGAATCGAATTTTGACAATAATTACGCTAAATAAGCGTGATTAGGTAATGACGAATGAAATATAAAAATGCAAAAGGAAAATGGTGATAAATGGAATGGGGATTAAACACTTTCGTAATTCGTGTTTATCGTTAATGTTTGATATTTCATTACATGTTCATTGCACGTTTTTTAAACTATATGCTACAATAGCATATTTTCCATTAAAAATAAATGAAAATATTCCAGGCAAGGAATTCATTATTAATATGAATCAGACATTCATAACTAATACGTGTATCGGAAATGTATACTGATATTAGAAAATCAATACGTTCCATACATTCCGTACATTTCATACACAAAACGTGCACCCAAAATTTTGATAGTACACGGCGCATGAGCTAATTGAAAAAATTGACATGAAAACATACACGATAATAAAAGTAAACACATATTTGTTCACATTTCGTTCAAACTCGAAATGTCCTTTAACGTTAGAAAAACACGATTGGATTGCAAATAATGTAGGATTGTTATTTTTGGATTAATCAGTCTTTTGTTATTTGGACGATCTTCATCATGTGAGACAGAAAGAGAGAGAGAGAGAGAGAGAGGGGGGGGGGGGATAAATCGAGATCGTGAAAGTTTATGGAAGCTGAATGAGGCAAGAAGGCCGGCGTGATTCAGATCGGCAAAGTAAACTGCGACTTTTACGAACGTACGAGGCGTATGAATGCTTCATTCATCGGCACGAAAAGCAGTCGGTGAATGGGTGTCACTCATAAGCGAAGATATCTACGTGTGATACCTGCGGCGGAGCTTAAATGGCCCATGAATTTCCTCGTTACCTTTTTTCCCCTTGCCCTTTCGCCCATTCCGCCCACGAATTTTTTATCGTCCAATCTACCGTGCGTTCCAATTTCAATAAGAAACTGTTGAAATCAACCGTATTATTCTTCTCGAGAGAAATCTCGCCGATATTAACACTTTGACACGCGAACGAACGATAATACGCGAGTATATTTGGGTCAAGTTGCACGGAGAGAACTTTAATGACGTGAAATTTACATATTTTAAAGATTTTGATAAAAAAAAAGAAGAAAGAAAAGAAAAGAAAACGTAGAGCTTTATCCCTGTTGAGTTTCTCTCGAGTCATTTCATTTCTTTCTGTTTTATAATGTTTCTTCGATGGCTAATTAATGTCATTATAAATTTTCTATAGTTTCTGCATAGTCTAAAATAGAATCACGATTCGGTGGTTTTATTGTTTCAAAATTGTAAAATTGTACATCACAAAAATTATTTTAAATTAATTCCCTTCTTTTCTCTTTGAAAAACTAAAAAAGCTTCACAGAGCTCTGTTCTTTTTTTTATTTTTTTTTTTTTACAGAAATTGCACAAATTCGAAGAATTAAAACAGCGGTAGTGTAAACGTCCCTGCGTCTCGAGGAAATAAAGTCCCTCCTCGTTCTGCAAAGTTCAGTTGCAACAACCCTTCGCTCTCGCAACTATAAGAAAGACTAATTCCAAACTTCATCTCAATGTGCAGTCTCGAGATTGCAGGACGTTTCTCCTCGGCAAAAATGTGCTCGCTCGACTTCAATGCCCCTCTTTCACTGTGAAATACTACAAAGAAACTACGAAACGCGAAAGACGCGAGAAACGTAAACGCTTCCCTTTAACGCGAAAATTCGACCTAAAAAAAAGTTCGTTAATAAACCGCTGTCGCAAAAGTTCGCCCCATTCTGGCGGAAGATCCACGTTTTTCTATTTTGCATCTTCGTGCAATTGCGTCACAATTACATTACAATCACGTAATTTTTAAACACTTTATAAACATTGATTTATTCACTAGTTGTTCATTGGAAAACGTGAAAAGATGAAAACGTCGAATCACGAAGTCCATATCCATTATTATAGATACATTAAGATGTATATTATTAATTATTATATAACATAATAATATTAATAATATATAATATAGTTAAATATAATATATAATATTAATATTAATAATATATAATATAGTTAAATATAATATATAATATTAATATTAATAATATATAATATAGTTAAATATAATATATAATATTAATATTAATAATATATAATATAGTTAAATATAATATATAATATTAATATTAATAATATATAATATAGTTAAATATAATATATAATATTAATATTAATAATATAGTTAAATATAATAACTAAATTATTAATAATAATTAATACAATCACGACGATTTGTTTTTTAATTTATTTGTACATTCCTCCCCGTAAAAGACATTTCAATGTGTAATTTCGACTCGCTTTTAAATTAACTGATATCCAAGAAAATGTTCAAAGTCATTTTTTCCCCCCTCTCTTTTAAACATTCATAATCTACCTGCGTAGACATTACGTGACTGACTGTACCTCATCGCAGAAAAAGGATTTCGTTCGATTATCGTAACGACTTCCTCTCTGCCAACTACGGGAGGACCACCTTCTCGTGAACGACGTGAATCGAGGGGTTGTAAAAAAGTTGTGCCGAAGTACGAGAAGTTACGAAACTTGGCTAGGACGATTTTGCAACGGGGAAACGGTTACGTCTCTGTTAGCCGGACGAAACTTTCCACTAGATTGTCGTTTACAGCGCGAGACGAATATCCAAATAAGTTCTGGGGAACGATTTGCCGTGGAACTCTTGCCCTGCGTTTAGAACGAATGGTCGCCCGGTTAGTTTCCAGCAACGAATGAAACGTCTCATCCCTGAGGAACTTTCAAAGACAATCCGTTTTACTTGCGTAAGGGATAATAAAATGAATGATTCCATCCGTTTCCTTTAGTTTTTTTGTTTCTCTTCGTGTTTCTTTTACAGTGTTTTTTGGTGCATGGTTTGTTCAAACACGAAAGTTTGCATGGGATAAATTGTGGACATTTTAAACGGCTGATTCGCGTTTCCCTTTTTTAATGGAAGTTTTTATCGCTCCGTGGCAAATGGCAAAGTATGGCAGAGTTAAAATGTAACAGGGAACGAACATTTTCGTGAAGTGAGAAGAATTCCGTGCTCAATCGTAAAACTGATCGTAAAGTGGGGCCGAAATTGCAAATGTCAATTTCTTGATACGAGTGATAAAAGGTACGTGGTCTTTTAGAGAATCGTGACAAATTATCTTTCGATAATGATAAAAGATGTAAAAACACGTTTAATTTTATTACCACATACTTATATAACAACATACTTTTCAGCACACTTCACATTACTTAATTTCAATTATGTATAAATCTAGCAACAATAAGGAGTGCGAAATCAGTTCAATTTCACGTTCTCCCACGTCAAACCTAAATAATAATAACCCGTTTCCCTCATCTTTAACCATTGAATCATTGTACTCGTACGAGGCACCATATGCGACCATTAAGTTTCCAAACAATCCGTCTATACATACCTTTGTGTCCCTGCTCCATTTTCGTGCTAACCCACATATTCCTCCCATTACGCTGTCAAGAAAAAAGAAGAAGCAAAAATAAAAAAAAAAAAAAAAAAAAGGAAAAAAGAAAACAACAAATGGCAGATCTGATGGTGACAGGGGTCGAGAATTTATCGCTTTTCTCGCGTCATGTCGTTCTTTTTTTTATCATTATACCCCGCCGAATACGCAATTTATTCGCTATTAAATTTGATATTTTTTTTTTTTACTAGTAAATATAGAATATCGAGTGTGATTATTCGTAGCGTAATGATAGCGGATAATAAATATAATACAGATCTATAGATAAAGTTCGGTATGGTACAACTATGATACAAAAATTTTTATTTCTCTTCTTTCTTTCGCTCCGCGGTCAGTCTCTCTTTCATGCATTACCATACTTACGTTCGTTCGTTCGTTCGCTCGCTATTTCTCTTCGACATTTCATCGCCGACGATATTTCACGTGTCCGTGAAAGTGTCACGATTGCGAGAACCGCGGCCGGAACTTACAAAAGTTTATCACACCTTGTACAGTTTTGTGACACTATCGGCTATCCAACGGGCGATCCTTGTGTTCACGAATGTCCACACGCGTCTCGCAACACACGCATACACGTTATACTATATCACACTCCGCATTCATTCACACTGTATCGTACTCTTTCGTGTCATATATAAGATTTTACCTAGTATACGGCACTCTCTTAAATTCCTCTGCCCCGAAGATGAGGCAAGAGCCACTTGTACATATTCATTAGGAATTTATTTACACACGTGCTAATTATCCTGAGCGCGACTGTCAGCGCAGCCCGAGCAGTCCTCTGCCAGGACAGTTTCCTTCGATTACGAATTTCCATCGCGACCAATCGCAACTTATCGTTCGATCCGATTATCGCAGCAGTGATAAACTGGAAAATGTTCGTTAGTTAACGTGCGCGAGTGCGAACGTGACGCACAAAGTGAAAAATTTGTCGTAAGTAACGATACATATACTAAATTAGCGAGGTCGTTTAAATCATACTAAACCTAATAATTCGTCCCCCGTGTAAATTTGCATAAAGTTAACATAATCGTTTGACTCTCAATTTCAATCATATTTTTTTAAACAACCAAGTAATTGGTGACAGAGGACCGTTTGCGAATCAAACCGTCGGCGTCAGTCGCGCGAATAACACAACCGAAATTCTCGCGTGTAAAGCGACTACGATTTTTTAAATGAAAAGAATTTTTGCGCTTCTTTCTGACGGACGTGTTCATTCACTAGGCCGGCGTGTATTTCGCTCGAAGACAGTTAGCACGCTGTTCACGACTTCGTTCTCTTTTCTTGTATTTCCAATAAATACCTAGAATTAGCGTAATGATAAGAAGGACAACCAATACGACTACCATTTATAGTAGTGATAATAGTGGGCATACTATAATAGTGTCTAGTAGTAGCGTTTCTCATCGTCTTTCTTCGTTTTTTTCTTCTTTTTTTTTTTGTAATCTTACTACCTACGTCTTCGTCCTTCGTTTTTCGAATAGTTTCAATATGGCGTTGCTGCTCGTGTGTCGTGCGTATCTCTTCTCTTGACATTCACGTTTGCTTCGTTTTTTTTTTTTTTTCTTTTCTGTTATTTCTGCCAACTCTTCGTTCTTCTTACAACTTGCATTCTCTTTTATTTTCATTTCAATTTTTGTTTTTCCTTTGTTTAAACCATTGTTGCTCGTTTTTGTCTTTCTTCCAACCCGATTGAATTTTCTCGTTCTCTTTCTCTCTCGAGGCAGTCCGACCATAAATCGTGCGCGTTTTATTTTTCACGATCGAGGGGCGGCCGTGCGAGCGTGCACGCGCACACGCGTGCCTCAAGAAATTAATTAAACGTAGGATAATCACAGAAAAAGGGGTTTCGACGTATGGGATATACGTTCTTGTCGGCAGTGTTGTCGCTTCACCGCAATAATTGTGGCAGGATCGCGCTGATCAACAAGCTTCCCGTTAACACCACCACCAACTGGTTATACCGATCTTGAACACGGCTGGAACTCGCCCCGTTGTAGGTCAATTCTTCGTTCTTCACCACTTCGTTCGGGTGGTCCGAATATTCCTCTGTAGGCAGAAAAACATAATCGTTATTTGCAGACGATGACACTTCGACTCGTTACTTTAATTTACATTAGAAAACGGAGAAGAACGTTGTTTCGAGCAACACGGCGATTACGAGAATTTTAATTACGAGAATTTTAATTATCTAATAAACTTTGATACTTTATACAATATTATATTTAAATGATATTTTAGTAATTTGCGGCCAATGATTTTGAGATTCTCCTTTATTATTTTTCCACAACAAATAATCATGTTATTTTTACTTCAGAAAAGAGGTCAAGAACGTCTCTTTTCTCCGGTTCGAAACGAAACTTCCGGCAGTTCCGTGGAAAAAAGTTACCTCATTACGCGATCTAGGAAACGCGGCCGATATCGGAGCAGGAGCTTCAACTTCCATCTAGACTACGGCTGAAGGGTGAACGTTTTCATTCGTGTATTTTTGCTTCTGATCGAAATGAAACGCACGCGTTGTAACAGACCCACATCGTCGGTCACGAATGACGTTATAAATTTCGTTCGGACACGATTCGATTTCGAAGGGACGACTTTAATACCGTGGAGAAATTCGAAACGTTGTTACAAAGGAAGGCGGAACGGGCCGCCTTGAGTAATTTCAATTCGACACCTTGGGAACACGAATTCCTTGTTGCGTCTCGAGCCAAGCAGGTTACCTCGTTAATGATCGTGTCCCGGCTATCGGTGGAATGCAAATGTGCGCACATACGCGACGCATTTTCAAGTCAAATTATCGTAGATGACAACATAAAAAGAGCGAATAGTCGACAGATTCTAGAATCGAATTCTTCGCTGCGTACAATTGTTCCCCATCGAAATGTTCCTTGATCTATTGAATTTTCCATTTGCAATTCTTCGAATAGTTTCTTTCATTCGTAAATAACTCTTAAGCTGTGATACAATTTCTAGAATACTGTATAATTGCAATTAATCTTAATGCTACTATTATAACGTGAGTTTATCTTTATTACAATATCAGAAACCACTGTGTTAGAAAGTAGATATTTCATGAATTTATTTATCTTAGAGTGTCAAATAATACTGAAAACTGCGTAAAATTTCTAAATCAAGGAATTTTATTTCTTCTACAACTGAGTACTTAAATAGTCGGAGAAAATAATTACGCAGCACAACTAAATTTAAAAGATAATCGCTATTTCAAAGCTAAAAGATGTAATTCTACTTTGAAACAGTTTTCAAAAACATCATGTACTATCAGCCAGTGCAAATTTCAATAATCAATCTCATTGTTTAATATTATTTATGCGATTAGCGATCATACGAAGTAGAACAAGACACGGCAAGCGACAATATAATTTTCAAGCTCATTAAAATTTTATTTGCTCGTTATTTACTTTATTCGACTTAATATGAACTACGAATGAATTACGTAAAATGATTTGGCACGAAATGGACCGTCACACGTTCAACTACATAACGGTAGTTTAACGACCGAAGTATCGGTGAGTCTCCTCTTTGACTTTCGCACTCGCGTCTATCTAACCATCTCCGTTTTCAACGTTGTGAGACGACGATGAAAAAGAGAGACTCCCGCGCGACCATGGACCCGCACCTCGTTCAGTTGAAAAAGAGAAATATCAATTACGCTAATAACGAATCGCGGTAATTTCTTCGTGCTTGAAAAAACGATTTGCGCAACTGTAACGAGCGGTAAAGGCGTCGGGTACGAATGGTTTATCTTAATTTTATGCAAGAGCAATCCCGATACAAAGTGATAATTATCAGATGGACAAAACGAACGCGACGATTACAGACACCTTAAAAAAAAAAGGACGGCAGAGACCAAGTTACATCGATCGGGGACACATTCTCGCGAAATACTGTGCCACGGTTGCCGCGAATTGCCTTACTCTATTCAACTCGGTTAAACCTGACCAACTACACGTTGTAGACGATCTAATTCGCGTCGATTAATAAAAAAGACCCTCCTCTTCCGTGATTAATTTCGACAAGACGCGACGACGAGAGTGGTTTCGCGTAAGAAAAGAAAACGACGAAAAAGAGGAACGAAGGAACACGAAATGGTAGAGGAAGACCGAAAGAGCGAAGGAGAGAAGAATAAAGAAAACATGTAAAGAAGAGAAAGAAGTAAAAAAAGAGAGAGAGAGAGAGAAAAATGAAAGAATCATTGGCCGAGATAATGGTCGCGAGGAGCATCGAGAAACTCGTTTCGCGGCAAAGAGAGCAGGTGGCAAGAGACGGTGGAGAGCGTTGTGTTATACGTACTGTTCTTCTTCTTCTGGCCGATCGAGGTCTTGGGCGGCGAGGAGGACGGCGGTCCATTGTGAATCGGAGGCTGATGCGGATGCACGGGGTAGATGGCCGGAGGGGGCACGTGAGGCAGGGTCGGCGCCGCCGTGGCCGGCTGATGATGATCGTGATGATGATGAATGCTGCCCCCTGGGTAGAATCGATCTCCGCCCTTGAGGACGCTCGGTGGTGGCGGGGGTGGTATTCCAGCGGCTCCTCCACCCAAAACTGCGGTACTGGTCGAGCTGCTGCTCGGCACGGTGCTGCTGGTCACGGCTACGGCTGAAAAACAACGCGTAGATCAACGCTTACGTTTCTCTCCTTTCTCTCAAACGTTCCTATTATGCATTATTGTCATGTTGGCGAGGCACGGCTACGCAACGAGCGTACTTTCGCCAGAATCGTAGGGCAGAGCCTCGGTTTTGGTCTACACCGTGTGGTCAGAGGTATATACTTTGTTGCGGCTATTGAATTTTAGCGTGTAATCTCAGCTAGTGATTTTTTCCACTGGTTCGCGAGTTGCGTGCAATTTCCAGCCAGTCTCGATTACTGTTGTTACGCGCTCGCGCGCGCGCCCGCGCCCGCGCAACATCGTCACGTTGTTCACCGCGGCGTTTCCAGCTGGATGATTTAGAATAACGTCCCGTCGACGAACGTTTACGATTTTAGCTGGACATCGTGGTCGAAATCGCGTACCGGTTTTGCGTAATTTTCAACGACGGGAGTGGGAGGGGGGAGGGGGGGATCAACGACGGAGACTGCGCCGCCCGACGATTGCTCGTAAACGGGACCGTGAGTGAATTAGCCATCGATTTCAATTACCTATGTACGTAACCATGAACATGTTCGCCAGAGGTCGATATTTTAAACCCACGTTCGGCCTCCGCCGAATCGACACGCCGGTTATGATTGCGTCCGTTAAATTTTATTTAATCGCCTCGGCCGATCATTCGCCAATGCCGATCATACGTAATAATAGAATCGCGCGTAAACGTTACGTTACAGTCATAACCGTAAATGCGGTATCGTAAAAATTTGATACGAACATCCGTGGTGATCGCCGCAGAGAAAACGATGGGAACGTGGATTCTTGTTTCTTCGTTCGATGTCCGTTTAAAACAGTACATATACATAAAAACATAGTAACATTCTTTTTCTACGTGATTTCAAATCGAAATTTACGCTATCTGCGATCGAAATTCATTCCTCGGATCGATCGAACGTCAACGATGAAACGCGGCAGAGCCGAAAGAAGAAGAAAGAAAAAGAAACCGTAAATACACGATGAATATTTCACGTGTTCACGGTCGAAATTCACAAGCGCGGGTAGAATGAACTTCCACCGGTGGAATAAAATCAAAGATTAATTTCGCATTTTCGCCGGCTAATTGCCGGCGTAAATGTCTTTCGCCCCGCGCAAAGCGCTAGCGGCGCAAAGAAAAAGAAGCCCGTCTGAAATTTTTCGCGAGATTAACATTTCTCGCGGTTCGTGGCCGCTGATAGTAATCGTAGAACATCGTACACGAGCGTCGGTGCTCACGGTTCTGATCCCGCAAACACAGCACGGTAGAGAGCCGCGGAAGGATTTCGAGGTTGGTAGAGAACCTCTCGTGGAATCTTGAATGCCCGAGACGCCGAACAGAGAAAGAGGGAAAGAGAGAAAGGGAGTTCAGAGTTCTCGGCCGGCGAAATAGCTAGTCATTACGGCGCATGAATCGTCTCCGACGAGTGTTGGGCCGGTGGTAGCGGGCAGGAGGCGCGGAGGAGGTGTCGGGAGGACGGTTGGAACGAATTAGGGAGAGAGGAGTGCGGGCTAGAATGAAATACAGGAATTTATTATTGTGTTCTGGGTCAGCGTTGGTTCCTCTAACCGCAACAAATGGTGTGCACGAGTAAGAATTATAATTGATAGGGATTATTTAAGAGGGGAGGAGCAGGCTCGCAGGCCGTAGCCGTCTGTGCGAGCGGGGAAACAGAGAGGGGAATCGAGAGGGTGGACGGTGATCACAACGGAAGATCAAGGAATCAGCGTAGACCGTCTGTCGTTGCGAATAGTCCTTCCCTTTGTAACCGATTAGGGGATAATGAATTTATGACGTGGCCCTTCTTCGATTCGTTTTATCCCCGGGTGTGGACGAACGAAGGAAGCTCGGGCGCTCACGCGATACCGTGAAGGTTTTAAACGTGATTTACACGCGAAATGAAAAGGCGGCGCAGACGACGTATACAACGACTATAATTTCGGATTATGATGATCGATCCTTCATTAGAATACACGTGAAACGATCGCTCGCGATAGGACAGAGCAGTTTTCGTATGTCGGGACTATTTAAGGAATGATTGTAAGTGGGACCGAAACGTGAAAATACTTACATACAAATCGAATCGTTTTCTTACGTCGTTTTTTTTTTTTTTTTTTTTTACATTTTAGAGACGTACGCCTTTGTACGTCTTTATAACCATAGATTTTATATTGATACGAATAGGAAAAGGTATGCTCCGGTTAAGCGAACGTATCGATATTAGAAAACGGAACGATGATCTTTATAACAATACGAAGAGTACTCACAATTGTTGCGCGATGTTGCTGATGACGATGAGGTGTCAGCCTCGTTGCGGCAGCATACTTTGAAGACAACTTTCATGTTGTTACTGGTGCATCGTCCACCGATGCGTTTGTGGAGGTCGTCCTTGGACGAGGTGCTGATGAAATAGTAATCGTGGCCTGGCAGGAACTCCAGGCCTTCGGGTTGCGGTGTGAACGGCCTGAAGGTGATCGTGAAGTACATGGTCTTGTACGGGTTGTTGCAGACCGCTATCACCCGTGGATTTGGATTTGTTATCCGACATGTTTCATACTCCTCTTTAGACACCTGCGAAACACACGGCGCAGCAATAAGTTGTTGGCACGAATCGATTGGTGACGCTACTTGTTTGTCGCGTATGCAGTTCTTTCTCTCTATCGTTCCGTCGGGTCTACCTCAAACAACGATTCCTCACAATGGCTACTGATCGTCGAATGATTACCGCGAGAGTTGTTTGCCATTCTTCGTAACGAATAGCCGTGAAAATAGCTGATTTTTCTTTCTCGACTGGTTCTATCCCTCCGGAGACACGGCCAAGGGGGAGGAAACTATCTATTGTTAGGTTCGAACGTTATCGAGAGGGGAGGATATCGAGACGGTGATTAGATCTCGGCGATGATTCGTGGTGCTTGCGTCGCTGCTTTAGGAAACTGAGCTGAACTCTCCGATAAAAGCAAGAAGAGGGGCGAAAGCTTTCCGTTAGGGATGTTAGCTACAATCCGATTTATGAAACTCTGTCAATTTCACGGAGCAAACATCGTTATCGATCTCGTATATACGGGAATTTCTCTAATTCGGGAATGATAGCGACACGATGCTTCGTTCGTCATGAATATTTTTAAGAGCGGGTGAAACAACGTTCGAACATGCTCGTCGGAGGGCAACGCGGTGTCAAAAGATGGCTACGAAGCGGAAGTCGTTCTTGGGGGTCCAATACGAGCGAGTTAACGAACGAGTTTCGAGTAGCAGCAGCTGTCTAAACAGTACGGAACGCCCTTTGACAATTTTTTATTTCGCATAATGGGCCGACAGTCGTGTAACTCGATTTATCTGTTGATCCCACTATGGCGGGGGGCCAGGGTACACGCTCGGGCTCGCGACAATCTTTCTACCAGTGTCGAGGGCAAGATTCCTTGCATTACGATTCGATACGAAACGTGCACTTACGTTGTAAATAATATACTTCTCCGCGTCCTCGTCATACGTTCCTGGCTGGTACACAGGACATATTATGTTCACTTGGTCGTACTCGAACGCCGCGTTGTTCTTGTTCACGTCTATTATGTGGTCTGTGTTGTCTATTCGAAATCTGCAACAGAAAACACATCGGTCATTAATAATCTAAATCAAGCGAGACACGTGAAATCATATGTGAATAGTAAATAGGCCCAAACATTCGTGAGACACGTACAAGCATGAAGAAGACGGACTAAAACGAACGAATAGTCCTGGGTCTTAACAATAATCAAAAGAAAAGTCATTTATATTTCCAACGCCTGGATTTCGACGCCGTTCGAAACGTATATTTCGAGTAAAAAAATTCATTCACATCGTCAGAAATCATCGACGCGATTAAGTATTAATATTAACAGCCACGTATCACTCAGCGGTGTGTCTTTCACCGCGGGATATCCACCGCGTGTTGCGAGTCGAGTACGATAGTAGAATTCCGTCTGGGTTTTCGCGTATCGGAAACGAGGCTATTCGTGAAACGTTCGTGAAATTCCAACGCCCCCGAAGGGTCCTTGGAAGGAGTTACACGGTTCCCCCGGGTCCGTCGGTAGCCAGGTCAGGAAAGGAAGAAAAAAGAAACGACGTGGACTCGCCCTCGTAGGCACCCAATGTCAGATAGGCAGGCGCCCATGGTGTCGGGACCCCACGTAAGTGTACATACAGAGAGCCTCTACACATATGTACACACGGGTACGCGCGCACGGACGTGCTTGTATATATAGGCTCGCTTGTATTATGTAGCGGAGCTTGCTGGATACTTGGCGAGGATGGAACGAAAGGTCGGCGAATGAGTAGAAAGGAAGGTAAAGAAGAAGACGAAGACGAAGAAGAAGAAGAAGAAGAAGAAGAAGAAGAGGAGGAAGAAGAAAAAGCAGAAGAAGAAGAAGAAGAAGAAGAAGTTGGAGAAGGTGGAGGATGGTTCCTATATAACCGGTTCTTTCCAACAGCGTTCACACACGCCAATACACACGTCTGTCTCTCCTACTCCGCGTTGCACGGTGTACAGTAAAGTTTCCTGCTGTTCACACCGCCCTATTTCGGGTCTACGAATCGCCGCGCGAACTATTTTCTTGCTTCTCTCGCGGACGTTCCACTTGTTCTGTGTCTCGTATTTATTTTCCTTCGTCCGACCACGCTTTGCGTATGCGGCCGTACGCGGCCACGAGTATATTTGTTCTGTGTTACATAAATTAGGCGCGCGGGCGTGTGCGATGCGCGCGTCCACGCGGGAATGTTAAGGCACCGACTGAAATACGGTTTTCCCTGTTTTCTTAGCGTCCAATTGGAGACACGTCGTTCCTTTACGCGACGTTCCATTTAATTTTATCGCGACGTTCCTCGTATCGTCCGATATTGCCCTTGCCCCGTTAACATTGGACTATCTTCACGTTGTCAAGCTGTTTTTTGTAGATAAACGGCGCGTTTGGTGGGAACGTTATCGGTGTTAAATTTGTCGAGTTACTTCCATTTTCACAAAATTCCCCTCTTACTTCTTACTTCGTGACATCGTCGTCTGATGTGAAACTTCAATCACAGGCCCTTTTCTAAGTTTTTAAAAAACCTAGCGTTTCTTTTCTCTAGGAGCAAGAGACTTACCGAGTCTAATTTAAGCTATTTAAAATCCTAGTAGTTGCGACTCTTAACTTTTTTAACGTTTAAAAAACCTCGACACCTGCAATTCTACTATCCTCCACGTTTAAGACTCGACGCTCGACGACTCTATTTACCTTTGCAAGTATGCACGTACGAAAGTACTCTGGTAACGCGTGTGTCTCGTACGTAGAGGCTGAGAGGATCAAGAGAGAGAGAGAGATGCATCTACCTCGTCCGGAGATGCACCCGTCGGCCCGTATGTACATACACGAAGCCCGTGAAGCTCTCCGTGGCGGTAAAACGCGGGCGTCGAAAACGCGTCCCGACGTTTCGGAGCATTAACGGACAATCTCGTAAGTGGGCGTGTAAGGGCTCGAAAATTGGAAGGTAGGCCGGGCCTCGACCAAATTAACGTTTGGCGATAATATCCGCTCTCTCTCGGTGCCCCCATGTCGGCTCGGTACCCACCCTAAGCGCGTAACCAAACGCCAACAACCTCGGGAACCGAGGCACGCGCGCACACAACCATAGACGAAACCCGTAGAGAGAAAACGAGAGTGAGCGAGAGAGAGAGAGAGAGGGAGGGAGAGAGAGGAAGAGCTCGTTGCACGATGGCAACTCGCGTGCGTTACGCGTGGGTGTATAGGACATTTCAGTCGCTGGCTGGCCATTCACGAATTTATTAGACACCGTATACGTACGATCGTGGCCTGAATTACTCGCGATAAAAGCACGGCGTGGCTCCTTTTTGGTACTTTGGGCCGGGGAGCTCGGTTTCCTCACCGGAGGTTGATGTACCATGGCCGTCATGTTCCCCGGTCGTCGACGCGTTAATGGCCGCGATGCGCGGTGAATTGTGATGTATAAATTCGCCGAGGCATTCGTTTTGAAGGAGGAAAAGAAAGAAAAAAAAAAAAAAGGAGAGAAAGAGAGAAAGATTCCCTTTGTGTCTACCTTATTTCGGGTTTCAACTGTTCCGGGGAACGAACGGCCGGAGATAAGGAGAATACGGTGGGACGGAGGGAAATTTAAAATAACCGTGATCTCTCTGAAATCTCGCGACGATCATTTTGTTCAACCATCTGATAACGTGATTACGCAATTTTCGTAAAAGATATTTGCACTCGGACGTTGATCTCGTCGTTCTTCATCTTTCGTTTCGTCAATTTGCAAATTCGTAAGGGGAAGACGAAACACCGCGGGGAATTTGGAAGTTGTTTCTTGGTTCGAAACGAGATATCAATAGCCGTGCGTCTGCGGCAATACCGCGCGCGAATTAGGTCCCCTGGGAACGATTAACAAACTTCGTTTCTTGTAAAAACTCGCAACTGCATGTCCGCCAGTGTATGTTAATTGCGACACGCAACACGCGTCGCCTCTCTCGAGCCTCTCTATTTGTTATTTTAATCCTGGCTCGAATTATGTCCGATGAAAGCTGTTATTGCATGTTACGGTACTTAGAACGCGATCCTTTTAAACTCGAGGACGAACGTTTTGCTACTCTTGGTGGCAGAGAGAACATAAAGGCTGTCTTGTATTATGATCGCCGACGTGTTATTGGTAGCCTCGATGTGTGATTTAAAGGTTTCCCCGGCGGGAACGGTGTCATTTGCATATACCTACATATTCGTAGGATCTACGAGGACTCTCGTATTAATGCGATACGTTGCTTTCGTTCTTAACAGTTCTTTTCTGGCCTTAGGTAAATATTCGGCATGAATATGTATGGGATATATCTCTTCAGTGACCCATTCGAACCTGAAAACCTGCGCCTGCGTCTGCGACTATCGGAGAGGCTTGCTTAGAGACGCGTTTTCTTTTCACGGACGATAACACCGTTTAACCATCGTTATCGAGTGATTGTTGCTCTTTTCTTTACACTCTTCCTCGAGTCTTAATATTCGAAATACAATTTTTCTTTTTTTTTTTTTACATCGACTGATTGACTCGTTTAGAAGTCACGTTGTTAGAAGTCACAGAGAGAAGTGATACCATTAGAAAGATTATTTCTGAAAATTTTTATATTTCATTATAAAATTTTATTTTATTTAGCAGATGAAAATAAATTTTCGGTGAAATTTTATATAGGTAAAGTAATCGACCAGCTTGAACTATTTTTTATAATTAAATAAGACAGTCATCTTGATATAAAATCTCGTGACATTTTATATTAATAAGTTATAATCTTGAAGTGTACAAAAGGTTGTGCGGGGCAAAGCGTCAAACTCAATCACCGATTCGCATCCCTAATTTCCGCGCTGATCGTATATCGCCACTGCCACAGCTACTGCCACAGTCTAGCCGATCGTCAATCGGTGCTAATTGCAACTAAACGACTAAACGCCTGTAAAATCCGCGAGTGTCGGCGAAATTATTCGTTTGGCCAATAACTGTTCGGCATATTCTAGTCCCGAGAGCTGTCTTCATTAATTCCCACTACTGTCCGGTCGACACCAATCAACTACCAAATAAAACGCGCACAAGGGTCCTCGCCTAATTGGAACTGCGAAAAAGTGGGCGTGCACCGATTCGAGAGGACCTCCACATCGTTTCGAGACCCCTGGAAATTCTCGTCCATCGTCCGGGCCAGACCAATTTTATACGTCACCCTTTCCTTTTCCAGCCTCGTGTCCCGATCGACGCGGTTCATCGCTCGACTAAAACACACTCGACGTCGATACCTTTTTCTCCTCTATCGTTCGTCGTCGATACGATGGATCAAGTTGCGTCGTCACCTTCCTTCGTTCGTAAAAAAAAAAAAAAAAAAAAAGGAAATTAGCTACGATGCCGAAGAGTTATTCCAACCGCGTGAATCATGCGAGATTCTTATCGACGTAATTACCAGCGTTCCTCGAGGTTCGCGGTATCTAGGAATCCCGGAGCGCCAAGGAAGCAAAACGGAAACCGCGAGAATTCGCGTCAGCGTGTAAACGACACGCTCTTCTCGCGAACGAATCCTTTAATCGTCGATCCTTGACCCACGTTTCACCGTGTCGGCAGAGAAAGAGAGAGAGAGAGATAGAGCGAGAGGGGAGGGGGGGGAGAGATGCACGCGTGCACGGCGTTATTCTCGCGAGGCGAACGCCAAAAGGAGGAACGTTTCACGAATCGTTCAACGTCGCGTCGTCTCGTGCAAGACGACGGGACAAAGAGTCGGTGAGAAACGTCGAGGAAACCGTACCCACGTGTGTTAGAATGTCTGCGCTAGAAAGGAGTAGAGGGAGGAAAAGCTGGAAACGCGTGACGGAGATAGCGTGTAAGCTTGGAAGAAATGGGGTGCAAGCGAGAGAGGACATTGGCAGAGGAACGCGAGAGAATATATGTCTGAGGGAAGAGAAGGCTTATGCACTAACTATAAGTGGGATATTCTGGCAGGAGTATCAAAGCTGCGACTGCATCAAAGAGAGCGAATAGAGTGAACAGGGAAAGGAAAGGAGAGGAAGAGAGAGAGAGAGAGAGAGAGAGAGAGAGAGAGAGAGAAACTAAAGAAAAAGCAAAACGACTGAAAGAGGACGGATCCTTGGACGTTACCGGTACCATCATTCGACTCTTTCATTCATCATGTTCATTCCTTAGACAAGCATTGTGCCCGTATAATGCATATTTTCCCCCTTCCTCCTATTTCGTCACCGACTCGAGGCTCGCGATTGTAGTGTCCACCGGGAATTAGTATTGAAAATTTACAGCGTGACTGTAACAGAACGCGTATGAATTATTTAAAACAGCCGATGATGTTTTTCACCGGCCTTCTTTTCGTTTTTTCTTCCCTCATTCTCGGTTGGGTTGATTGATAAGCGATTCAGTGTGGATTCAAGTATCGTGTACGTATCTTTCGAGTATCGAAAATTTTAATTTTCTACGCGCGGATAACCTGAATTTCTCAATTTCGAAGCACATCAAGGATATCGAAGTATGTGATAAGCTGCTGCGCGATTCTTTTCGATTTGATTGAAGTTAATCGCTTCTTCTTTTATCGTATATGATTAATTTAGTTGGTCTGTTACTTTGAAACACAGAGGAAACGTCGAACACGTTTTTTTTTTTTTTGGGGGGGAAAGGTGTAACGTATCGGTTCTCTCGTTTGCACCTGCTTGTCTCCACGGCGTCAAATACGCACCATAATTGGTTCCCCTCGGCTGATTTTATTTTTACATCGCGCACACACTAACCCTTTGTTCTTTCGAGGCTGGCAACCGCGGCCAATTCCTCAGCGTTGAAAACCGACGTAAAACAGTCGCGAGACTATGGACCGAGTTTATTGTCGTCGTTCTCATGGGCGTAGATTTAACGAGTTCGAATGGAGCAATCCTCCACCAAGTTGATTTCTTCAATTCAGACCATGCTGCTACACCGAGACCATCGTTTTATGCCTTGTAAAGCGTAACCGTTTCCTCGAAGATTTCAAGAAGCTCTCGTAAATCAGCCTGAATTTAATCGTTGCTTTAAACGAGCTCTTCTCTCGAGTTTTAGAAACACCGAAGAGGGTCCTACGACTTGGGACGGGATCCAACTCAATTTTAACACGAAAGTTGCACTTTATGAGATTAGATCGCTACTCACAAGAGAGGTCGTGTTTCATTTTCTGTGTTTACAATTACAAATATAATTTGTATTCTAGATGCATTTCTCCAACCACTGACAATGCATCAATGTACAACAGAATGGTTGCGATACTTTAAATTTTGTATTAAAAATTCTACTGAAATCATTCTTATAAGAATATGCCTACATGGTTTAATAATTGACTTTTGCGCAAATAATACCCTCAAACTATCTCTTGGAAGCCTGAAATAATGAAATCGATGACTAAAACACATCGCTAGATAAAAGTTTCGTAGCATCAACTTGGCAATTCACGTCGACGAAACTCGTCAGCAGCGGGAATATAAAGGCGATAGCCTGTGTTCGCTGGAGCTTCGTCGATTTATTTCTAACGCACGCTCAAGGGGTCAGAAGCATTTTTGCTGAAACGTGGCCCGGTTTTTCAGCCCGGGGGTCCCTCGAACGTTTAAATAATTTATAAAAGAGAACCGCCTTGCATTCCCGCGGCTTTCCGTACCGTAACGAATTCCACGGTCTCCGTATCGTATTTATAATAACTTCCTGCAAGATGGTCCACTATACGGCGCAGTCGGTCCATTTAATGCACGACATTAATGTGTTATGTAAAAGCAGCGCGGGTGATTCTCTGCCGTCGACGTCGCCGGGTAAGACCAGAGTCGTCGTGGTTGTCTTCGTCGTCGTCTTCGTCGTCGTCGGCAGCGGCGTCTTTTCGTCTCTTCGTGCCATTAGAACGTGCCGGGACGTTATTATTAGTTAACTTCAAATATTTATCGTATTCTTCCTCCAGGCGCAACGTCCCTTAGCCACGAATTTTTCTCATCTTCGACCTATTCTCGTATTCTCGATAACTCGCATCACTTCCTGCTGTCGTGCTCCCTGCAGTTTTTCCATTCTACATACGTTTTATCTGGCGAAGAATTCTCTTAAAAATTCTGCATTAAAATTTCTTCGACAAAAACGCCTAGCATTCGTGAGCCAAGGGCCATTCAGTGCAGATATAAATACTTGAATTCATTTACATACCTTAAATATCCACAATAGAAAAATTACAACTGATACGTGAAATTCTGTTGCAATTGTAGTGAAATTCGTATTTATTAAGCATTACTTTCAAAGTCAATAGAACGAATTTTACCATTACATATTTTAAATGAGATGTGCTAGAAGTTTTCTGATATATCATGTTTCTAATCTGATTTAGATCTCAAGGCGCGTAGCATTTAGCTGAGCTTTATCGCAGAATCGTATCTGGAAGCCGTCGATCGAGAAATCACAGACATTGGAACGTTCTCACCGATGAAAGAGCTTTCCGTTTTTGGTACGCGAAACGTTTCTCACTCTAATTACGCTGATCCACCGCGACTCTTTTCTCCCTCCGGCGCCGATAATCCGTGCGATTAACGAGCGCGAGAAGAAAAAACAGGGGAAGAAACGGGTCCGCGTGAAAACAGAGCAGGAAAGGAGACGAAACGAAGGTTAACGAGGCGCCTCTCCGCCTCTTCCCTCCGGGCGAAATTTTGTCCCGGCGCGAGCTCGTCCGTAAAGAGGCCTCAACGATTATGGATACGAAACTTGTTAACGCCAATAATTACACGGGATTCCATCGTCACTGCTCTCATCCGAGTTTTATTCAACCGGTTGTTTCGTCATTGCCTTTCGTACGTTCAACCGATTCGACTCGACTTTTTCAAACAAATCGCCGCAAACAACGCTCAGAAGTATTCGAAATTGTGACGTCTCGATCATCGAGGAGAAACGAAATATCACCTTGTATTCTTTCGTTGAAAACACGAACGGAACTTGGAGGTTTTGCGGTTGAAGCCTTGCGGTTTATATTTACCGAGACGATTTCGAATTTGCGGTCGATTTCTTGCACGAAACGCGAAAATTAACAGATATTTCCGATATTTCCAGATATTTACAATTACAATCTACGAACACGTGGATTTCTCGTTCTCGTTTCTTTCGTTTCTTCGCTGATGTACAGGGAATATCGTAGGTGTTTGAGTATTTCGATCACTTGTCACGCAGTTCAAAGGAACCGCGGCTCCGAGGGATAAAAAAACTCGCTTAAAATACAGCTCCATCAAACGGTTGGTCGTTAAAAAATCGGCGCTGTTTCGCGGAGATAAATCTCCGCTGTTCAGCGAGAGAAAATATACCCCGTGCTTTATGAATCTCGAGGAGAGGATAAAGTGATTATCGTCGACAAGAGCATTTAGGATATTTACGGCGTAGTTGAAGACGTCACCGGCTGATTCTTCGCTCTCGAGAGACCTTTCCAATATCGATTGTATCCTCCTTTCCGATCAAAAAATAACCAACATTTGATTCTCAAAAAAGAACAAACTAATCTCTTTAAAAAAAACAAACGTCGTTCGAGATCGTGGATAATTCAAGAACGTTAACGAAGAAAAAAATCAATAAATTAATTTTTAAATCACAAAACCTTCTAATTTATCGAAGTAACTGTTTCCTTTTTTTAGAAACTAGTCCAACGAAAAAGAATCACTCGTGGTAAAAGAAAAAAATGTCTGTGGAATACTCCGGGACGAATTGCACGACTATCGCGTGGAAATCGAAATTGTACACGAAATTCGATGAGAGAAAAAAATCGACCAATTAATCTCCCAGTGTTAATTATTCACTTCCAGAATCCTCCTCGTCGAAATAACCAAGACGCCGCTCCCTTCGCCGGCGAACCAAACAACAAACTGATCTCTTAAAAAGGAACAGGCGAAAACAGAGGAGAGAACAAAATACCCACAACGAAGGAAAAAGAATTTCGACATCTACACCGCGACCTTTTGTCTCGAAAACGCAGTCCAAGTCGACTGACACCACGGGATCGTGGACAATTCGAGGACGTTCGAGGACGCGCGGCGTAGGGAAAAATCGACGAATTTGACGATTCTATTCGAGGTGGAAACTCGAATGTTGGCGCGGGCCAACATGCTCGATCGTCGAGTGAGCGAAACAGACGACGACACGCGATTCTCGGGTTTGGTGGCGTGGCTCCTAACCGAAAGTTCATCGATCCACGCGTACCGCGACGTTGCGTCCTATTAAAAGCCGTGTGCACGGCGTACAAACGCTCTCGTCGTTCCACCTCCCTCGCGAGGCGTGGAATGGAGGCACTAAAGTGGCTAGACGGAGTGTCAGAGTCGGCCGGAGATCAGAGGGCCGCCGTTGAAAGAAATAGTCCGCCGGGGACGTTATACCGCAGCCACGTCCGCGCACGTGTTTTCGGGGTTACGTCTCGTACCGTCGATTTATCAACCGCGTCGAAAGCAGCGACACCATCTTCTTCCACTGCGGCCTGCCCGAATTCCCTTCGAACAGGTGACGATGGTGTTCCTCTTTTATGTATCCCGTTCGTTTAATATGAATTTATCGGACAATGCTGCGCGACGATTTATGGACGGGAGGAACGGTTTGGATATATATGTAATTCGTGTTCGTTTGGAGTCGGGAATATAGGAGTTTTGGAACTTTTGGAAGGATATTTGCGTCGAAAGAGAGAGAGAGAGTAATCGTTGTGATTATGTTTTGTGTCTCACGTTTGTGTCTTCGTCTTTGTTATCGAAGTGATTGTAATATTCATTCAAGTTAGTGCCGCGTTTCGTAGCAAGCGATACAGTCAGATTTCGGTAACAAAATTTAATTATCAATCTTAGTTAGAATTGTCTCTAAGAATTATTAAATATTTACATAAGTCACGCGAATACAGCGGCGAGAAGAATATTCCACATAATATTTTGCAAATTAAGTAGATTTTAAATCTTAAGTCTCGTCGTATTTTTATTTAAAAACGTCGAACAAATCTTAAAATGACCTTTAATTACGGAACAATACAAGGGGAAAACGAGGAGCGTTGAGCCCGAAGCGTTCCCGCTATTCTTGTATCCGTACAAAGCAACCCTCGGGTGTAAAAATTTTCAAAACAGGCTATGATTTGCCTGTTAGTCCGGCCTGTGTACAAATACGGAGTAACGTCGTGAGTTAAACCGTGGCCGAGTCTCGATACAATTCAGATTGTCCCAGAGCTTGTGTAATTTATGTGCATCGGCATGCCACTCCTTTGTAATTGGACTAGCGGCGTAAGTAGGGGAGTGTCTGTCCCGATCGGAGATCAAATGCTCGTCGTTAAAAGAAAATAGTAGTCGGTCGGAGTCGAGTCTGAAACCACGTGGCTCTGGCATCCCGACGACGACGACGACGACGACGACAACGACTACGTTTTCGGAGTTCCGTGCTGGCTGGCTGGTTGGCTGGCTGGCCAGAGATTTATCAGTCGCGGCGTTTCGAATGTGTCGAAAGCGACCGCAGTTTTCACCCTTTGAACCTGCAAGTTTCTAGCCAACTCGGTTAATGCGTCGGTGAACGTGCACGCTGATACAGAGACGCAGATAATGATAATGGAGACGTGTGTATCGTTGGCTCGTTAATTAATTTTAACTATCAATTAGCGTTCGTGAGCCGCTTCACCTTTAGCTACTATTAATTTTCGAATATTTTCCTCCTCGAGGAACGAACCACTGGAATAGTCTATAAACGTTCGTTTAGACAAATTCTTTTTCGAGGAATTTTTAGTTTCCGAAAGAATTACAGTCGAATAGGAAATCTTGCGTGAGGTGAATTGTTTTGATCCCTTCGCTACGAACGTAACACTCAGTTTTATTTTCACACATAGATCATCGAATTAATTCTCGTTTAATTAATCAATCCATATTCGTATCTAATTTTTGTGTCATTCTTTTCAAAGGCCATTGACATCTGTACTTATAAAGCCAATGTTCAAGTTAAATAAAAAGAAGTTGAATTAATACATCTTTCCTCAATTAACGTAAATTGCTTCGATCTATGTGACAAAAGTAGTACTCTCGTTCCAAAACTATCGTAACGAACAATTGATGTCGCAATGATACAGTTGGCGATCGATCGCGACTGTTATTCGATCAGGTTCTTCTCCGATGTGATTTTCGTCTGTTTGTTCGTTCCGGTCGGACATTGTCATCATCGTGAGAGCAACGAGAGATCGAGCGTCCCTCGGTGACATTTAACGGCGATTTAATTTTACGATCGCCAACTTTATGGCGATCTCGAACGTCGATTAGACGGAGCCACTCTTCGGTCAAATACCGTTCAGTATATTAGCACTCGAGTTTGGGAAGAAAGCGTAAAGCTTGCGGCCTGACCTTGCTACGTTATTGCTTCTTCGGTTTTATGGTTGATACCAGCTTCATGGTACGAGGAAGCCGATGAAAGGTTTACGATTATGGAAATGTTTGTTCCTACGACAGGGAAACGCTACGCCGGGATCAGTTTCGGAGCTATCCAGGGTCGCACGATGTTACGGCAGATTCTTCGTTTCCATATCTTTCCAGGTAGCGACGTATACTTGGAAAGTATTCCTATAATCCGTGTAATCTCCGTGTCCCCAATTTTTTTTTTATTGAACTTTCGAAGACGCGTAAACATTCAGCCGGACAGGAGAGAATCAAACGAAACCAAAGGGAACGTGGCATATTAAATTTAATTTTGTCTTTCGTGATTTGAATTAATTTCCACTACGATATTTCTCAATTATATTTTTTTCTACAACATATGAAATATATCGGAATATTATCAACGACAATTGAATAATCTATGATCCACGTCGATCAATTCCATAAATTGAGACTTGAAATTTACTATCGTTCGCAATATCCGTAAGAAATGTACAATAGCACGAACTGCGTAATAAAGAGTTTCTAGAAATCATATGTTCCTCTATCTTTCAGAAGAAACGATCGAACATCCGTTTGTCACTTCAGAACCGAACGATCCAATCGCGTAGCCAAGCAACGAAACAGAGAAACTTCCAAACTTCGATTATCTTCAATCTCGACGAACGTACAAAACAGTTTAACTAGGTGTTCGATCCTCGGCAGAGTGGCTCGAAAACGAAGTTCCATAACCCTCGGTAACTCCATTGTTGCTCCGTTATCCGAACAAAATGACCAAAGCAACCTGGCATCAATCACGTTATCTCGCAGGCACGATTGCGCGATCCTTATTATTAATCTGTCCCACGGCGGCCTGATCGCGAGGTCCGGCGCGGATCCGTTCAGAGGACTTCCTTGACAGAGACAGACCGGCTCCGCACGGTATTTGCACCTTCGACAAAGATCCGCATTGCGCATTGAGACATTTCTGTCCGGCCGATATGGAAGATAACCCGTGTCCCGGTGCACGTTTGGGGTCAGGGCCCCGTTGCTGGGTCAGATCCACGGCCTGGCCATCGTGTTGATATCCCCGAGATAGCTCCCATTGTTTATGGACATTGTCGTGCACAGGTACGCGGGCCCAGCGACAGTTCGGGGTCACTTCCTAGTGCCGTGACGTTTCACACCAGCGTGACACATCGCCGGGAGATTCTCGGGATTCAGTCACGAATTCGCGTGACTCGCGGAAAATCACCGGTCCCGACCCTTTCTAGCCGTGGGTCTCCTCTTCCCTCCGAGCGGTTTCGAGGCGCAAGCACGTCCTTTCGTTCGCCTTCGCCATCGCCATCGCCATCGCCATCGCATCGGTGAGAAATTTGTATAGGCTACGTGTGGCATATCATATCGTGGCAGCTTGGTCGCTTCTGAGAAGACGGGGCGTGCAGCCTCGCGTCTGTCTCGCGGATTTACATTTACGTCACACACCAGCCACCACGTGTGTATACACTTTGGCTCTGTTTTTGCGAGACTTAAATTTATGTCGCGCGTCGTATAGCTGTCCCATACGGATTACCAGGAAGAGAATTGAATTGAAACTTACGATCCGAGTGGCAGGCCTGGCCAAAAGGATGATGATCGTTGTAAATAAAGCCGAAGACGATCGATCGTCATTTATGTACGTTTGCATCAGTTGCATTGATATTAGAATTTGTGTAATTTCAATGTTTTTGTTCAACCTAACGAATTCTACGAATTCTAGGTATACACTTTCACCCAAAAAGATGTTTGACTTGCTAGGATTCCAACGAGTTTCTTCTTTCCAATCTGAAACGTAGCACGGACAAAGTTTGCGAGGACAGTAGCCAGCTTGTACATACCGATTTCACAAGAAACTAGACGAGCCTGATGTTTGCAAACACAACTGGTGACTAGAAATTTCAAAGCGGTCCGGATCGTCGTGTGATCCCTGTGCCTAAGCAGGAAGCTATTCATTATCGTCGATTCCTCCGGTGTCCCACGTTTCCACTTAACGCGATAACATTCGGCCGACCATTATCGAGATTTCCAGGCGTGTTAAGTTGCTTCGTCGCAACGGAGCATTCCCACACCGCAACACACGGTTGTACACACGGATCTGTGGGCTTTGCGCCGATTCCGCGGCTGCGTTCCTCTTGCACACGATCTCGCCGACGTGTAAACAAACAGTACTGCATGCGAACAGCGTGCACTACGTTCGTATACGAATTCCTCGGCGTGGGCTCGTCGTCGGAACGAGCGTCGAATCAGGAAGTCGTCATTGTCGTTTACTCTTCGACCGCGCCAGATCCTCTTCGCGGCAGATAAATTTTTCTCGACGACCCTCTTGTGTTTTCGTGTTTCATCCTCCTACCGCCTAGTACCGCCTTTTATCATTTCTCTCCTGCTGTCTCTCTATTTTCGTTTCTGTCTCGGCCTCCGTCTCTATCTCTGTTCCGTTCTTTCTGTCAACAACTCGACGATTTCTCCGACAAGTCCTCTGCACATACATCAAATCCCTTCTCCCGGCTGGTCTGTGTGTCCTCGTAGTTCGTTTCAAGGAAATAGACTCGTCATCCCTTTACGACGTGCTAAGCAGTCGAGTAAACATCAAGTCAACCTTAGTCCTCGTTGAGACTCGGGAGGATCTCGGAGGACACGGACGACGACTTTTACCTTTGCTGCTTTTTCCGCGCGTGACTTTCCTGGCGAGGTCGTGCTCTCAGGGTCGGCCCTGAGCTAGCGCTATACCTGGCCATGCCCACCACGTGCGGCGTCCTTTTTGGGGACAAAGGACCTCCGGATACTTTGGACAGGGTTGTTGGAAGGAGGGCTCTGTTTAGCCCGAGAAACGCGGGTTAGAGAGAAATGTCCGTGGCAATACGCGCGAGCGTGTGGCAAGTGGTGTAGAAATCAACCTTGAGGAACCTTCTCTTCCTTTTATTATGTCTCCTTTTCGACACGCGAGAGCCACAGGCACACGAAGCGAGCTTAAACGTGAATAGCCTAGGCCTGCGGCCGTCGGGATTCAGGAGTGGGGTTGGTTACCTTCGTAGATGAATCCCGTCGTTGCGGACAAATGGAGGCCAACGGTGCAGGGATTCTGTGCCGCGCATAGGTATTCGTCTTTGTTCGACCGACGATGACGCGTATTTATCTTGAGGTCGAGGCGAACCTTCGGCCAACCACCACCGCGAGGTAAATGAAACGGAAGAATAAGAGCTTAGCGTCACGTGAAATGGAAAATCCGGCCGTAAGAAAACCGGAGAGTTTAATCGCGTTCGACATTATGCTCCGTCTTATGGAACGCCTCGAAGTCGATAAAGTTCATCCGTACAAACGCTCCCCCTATCTCGTTCTCATCCGCGTTTTTATATACCGTCGCGGTATGTATATGCATCGTTGATTCGGGAAACTCGTGCCAGTGAATCACGACAGGGATGCGCTCGCGATACACGGTTACTTGGGCGCGTCGTCTCTTCCAGTTCGGAGCGTGTTTCACAACTCGTTCCTTCCCCACGTAGAGAGCAACGCCAGAGGTTGGCCCCCCCCCCCGCGTAACATTTCCTGTAACATTTTTCCCTTGCGCAACCAACCACGGGAGTAGCATAAGCAGCGCGACTTTCTCCCGGTTCCTCGTGCCGGCTGCTGCTGGTAGTACTGGGGGCCATAAAAGTAAATCGGTGGAACTCTCGAAGGCCCAAGGGCGGAGTAACCTCGGCATAAATCCTGATGTTCTAGACAAATGGGGCCTAACGGTGCGTATATACTCTGGCGGACTCTCTGCACGCGCTTGCACAAGCCGCCACCATCGTCTCGCTTCGCTTTTGTCCCTAGAACACCGGCTTCTTTCGCTCTTTAGTTCCAAGGTCTCGTGCAGAAGACGAAGTAGAAGATGAAGAAGAAGGAAGCAACAAGGTCATATATACCTGAAGGGAATTAGACAAGAAAGTAGAGGAAAATGATGCTGGCTATGTTGACCCGTGGATATTCGAGGATACCTGATGTCTTTCCGCGTTCCTTTTCTCTTTTCTCTTTCTCTCTCTCTCTCTATCTATCTATCTTTTTCGAACGCACTGTCGAGTTTTTAGCAAATAATAGACTACTTGATTGTGAATATCCTCGGTTGGGGTGCTAGAGATAGAGAATATACGACCCGAGAGAGGGTCGTCACACTCCACGGTTGATCTGGATCGTTCGACGTACCGGGAAAGGTCCTCCATTGTCAACTAGATACCAGAGGCAGCAAGGGATAAAAAAAATTATTGCGGACAGAAGTGCAGCGTTTTGTTTGCTCAGCATTGTTGCCGTGGGTTAATAGTTCGCGGGGCACTCTGTCGCTTGGAGGATTCTTTTTTTGTCGAGTGTTTTCGAGACCAGTGCCTTTTTTTGGGAGGGAGCTCCGCCGGGTTCCGCGTAACAGTTTAATGTCTATGAATGGAGGATTAGAGACGGTAATGATCTCCAAGCGTCGTTCTAGGGTTTGTAAGCTTACAGCACGAAAACAAGTTCAAAGCAACGTGTGGTACAAACTTTGAACAGGAATTTTTGTGCATACAGCTTGCGTATCTTTTATTATACTTTCCTTTGATCCAATCTGTACTACAACTTTGTTTTCTTTTATATTCCTTGTTATTCGTGTTATTTCGTATTCACGTTTAATTATACTGTATTATTTATTTTACTGAAGAATGCAAGATAGGAAAATTTCGTTAATAACTATACGGAAACGGATGAAAAGATACGCCACAAACGCTTTACAAAAATTGTGAATAGAAATACTGAATCGACATCAAACGTATTCTCAAAAATTGCATGAACGATTAACAAAATCAGCGGTAATTAGAGAATTATTATTCATGATCTTTAACTCTTTGGTTTAACCTTTTTGAGAGAGTGTTCGCAATTTTATTCAACCTTATTTTTCTTCCCAATTGAACTTAGTCTGATGTTGTCTGACGGTGAAGTCTATAAAATTCTCTGACTAACTTTCAATGTTTACAGCATTTAAGAATTAAAGTGACCATAATATTTTGCTGTAACCATTTCATTGTTCAACATTACTGAAGCAACCTAGCACAAATTCTAATCGCGACACGATATCGTTCACAAATGGAGGCCAAGTCACGTCGTGGAAAATTAATGAACAACGTCAGCAACGATCAAGCCATCGGTATTTTCCAAATCTCGCGGTCGGACAGATCACCGATATAACACCGGGGATCCCGTTCCAACGACAAGAAGCCCCCATCGTTCGTCATTAGACGTCCAACTGTCTGTCGACAATACCCTCGAGCCATGGTCACCGACGTCTAAGAACGTTTCACGTGCATCAATCTTGCTGGTCTTGGAAATTCAAAGAATCTGATTCTCCCTTTCGGTGCTCCTAGCGCCCAGGATTCTCTCGCGATTCTTTCTCGCCTCTTATTCTCTCTCCGCACACCTTCTTGCACACATCCGACTCCCCCCCACCCCATAGCATTTTTCTTTTCTCTCGTCGAGTGTCCCTCTTTCTCTTTCCCTCTCTGTCCCCTGTGTTTCTCGCTGCCGTTTCTCTCCTTCGCCCTTCGAGGATCGACCTACGGCCGTTCTTTTGGAAACCATATATTTTTCGTTTCACAGTTCGCGGCGCCCTGCGTTTGAATGCCCTGCCTCCATTCAGACGAGGGTGCATCTCCGTAGCAGCCGCCAGGTATAAATTTTGGCGTCGGTTCGAGAGGCCAGGGTAGGAGGCCAGTGAGACAGAATGAGAGGGAGGGTGGGAGGGAGTACGGGGGAGTGAAGGCGAAAGGAAAAAAGGGAAGAGAGAAAAAAGGGAAGAAGGAGGAGAAAGATCGGTCCCATGGTAATCGATTACCTCCCCCGTATCCCCAGAATTCCATATAGTGACCGGCCCCATGGCCCGAAGATTGAACCTTCGATAACCGGTGCTCCACACTCCCTCTCTCACTTTTCTTTTCCTTCTTTCTCTCTCTTTCTTCATCCACCTCTTCGTCCACGGACCACCGATCGCTCGTCTATTTTTCTCCGCGAAGGTGCACGAACACGTAATTTCCAACGGTCTGGGAAACGAGTTGCGCTAATTAAGCGCGCACAGATTTGGCACCTGCTATACCTTGTTTCGGGGGGGAAACACGGATTCCTTTTCTTTCTCTCTTTTTCCTCGAGGATCGGCTCGGATGTCGCGTTGGTACTTGGGAAAATTTGTACGTTTCACGAATAGCGTCGAGAATGAGGGTTTAATTAGTTTTTACAACCCAACGTGTATCTGATCTTGGAGACTTGGACATTTTGGTTGGAGACACGTTAGGCGACGAGGGGACAAAAGATCCCGCCATTCCAGCGACGAATATCATTCGATGCCCGATGTGGAGATAGGAAGTTAGGTCTAAAATTAGGAAGAAGCTCTCTGAGATGAAGATGTCCATTCTATCACTCTTGTACTAAGCTGTCATGTATTAACGTAACGTAAACTTTTAACCAACATTTCTATTTTTATAACTGCATTAGGTCCGTTGAAAGTAATCAATTTGACTTGCATTCCTCTACTTCCAGTTTTGCGTAATACACATGTATGTGGACATCCGCTCCAAAATTTTAGGACATGTTTTATTTTCAACACAGAATAAACCTTAACAATTTTAATTAATTTCTTTTTATTTAACAATAAAATCTTCCAATTGCACGTGCGTTTTATAATTATGATTGTTCGTATCTTGTATAAAATTTTGATTTTTGCAGTTTCGAAAGAGGCCCGTCACTTGTCCCAAGATTTTGGACCAGGCGTGTATCACGCACTATCCCGGTGCACGCGTGAAACTACTTAAACTGGTCGAGCTTTTCTGTCGTCGCGTCTGCACCGACTCGCGACGAATTAATCGGGACCGGGGTCGCGCCTCGTAACGAGCGTAATTTGATACTGCCGCGACACGTTTCTACCGGGCCGTGTTTCTAAATTTTCGAAGCGACATGATTGCCCGACGCGTGTACCGATACCCCTGCGCGCCGATCCATGGGCAAATTGTAAATGTTTAACGAACCCGATCCGTGTCGTCCATCGATAAAAGACAGGCCAATTTAACTTTATTGCGACACCTTTTATAAACATCGTGTTCGGTAATTACCGCGATGAACGAACGAGCAAAGCGTTGAAAAGAGAGAGAGAGAGAGAGATATGGACAAAGAGAAGGGTGGAACGAGGCCGAGGGAGCAAAGGGGACCTTTGCTTTTAATTCGGTGTCAGTTATGATTCAGTGTAGCTTGACGATGAACAGAGAAAGAAGGGAGAACGAACATCGAGGAGGGAACATCGCTCGAAACTAACAAGCTTATCGTACATCGGCAGATTGTTCCTTCTCAGAAGCCAGTTATCCTTCGGCGTATTTGATAACGTTCGACAAGAAATATAGCGTAGACCCGCGCGCATCCGTGAGATTACGAATCCGAGATATATTCTTATCAAAGTGAAAAGGTGGAGCTGTGGTGGTCCGCAATTTCGATCGTTCGCACCCGGTTGCCCTCCCTCGTTCGAACATTTCGCAGTTTCGACTCTTCGATCGTTTCTGTATTTCAAAAATGGTCGAATATTGCAAAAATTTTATTGGCTAGTATAGAATATAATTCGTACGTTAATCCTTAAGTGAAACAGACATACAAGTGCTGTAGAACTGCTAGATTACATAATACTTATGGTATCAAGGAAATGTTAAGAAATGTAAAATAAAAATAAAAAATTACCCAGCAAGGAAAGTAGGGATTAATGAAAAATCTTGTGCAGTCTCGCTGCTTTGTAGTGCATAAAAATAACATAAAGATAAGATAAACAAACTCTCGCGAATGTATCCTCTTTGATTTCAATCCCTTTCGTACGTGAATCCCTTTATTAAAATCTCACGTGTACCATTTTGAAACACACATATCGTACATATCCTACCTTAAAAAACGTACATTCACACATAAATTTACGTTATCCAGTGTCAATGATTACACGCAGTCGTGTGGACACGGTATACACAGTAAAAGTCGCGGGCAGAAAGCCTTCGGTACACATCAGGACATTTCGTAACGCGTATCGCTTCCTTCTGGTGAAAAGAAGCGAGCGGGGCGAGAAGGTATAGCGCATAGAATCAGAATTTAAGATTCCAAAAGAGAAAGCGCGAAGGAGAGAATGCGAGAACGAGAGAGAAAGGTGATAGTTGGGTGCACGAGGGTGCAGCTGCTTCTTTTTCTGGATTCTTGCATCTGCCTCTGCCTTCCTTCCCCTCTTTTTCCCTCGTCGGTTCACCACGTTCTGGTCATCCTCGTCTCGAAGCCTCGCGGCGCGTTACGTGGCACATTTTCTTCTTGGTACGCGTGCACACACACACACACACACACACTCTTTCTCTCTCTCTCTCTCTCTCTCTGGAAGTTCGCCTTTCCAAGGACCGGCCCCCGGTCTCCATTCTTGGCCTTATGTACGAAGAATACCCGGGGACCAGCGTAATAACATCTTTCGCATTTCGGGATACATGTAATATACGAAATATATTCATGAATATTTCGGCTGATCATACGGTGCGCGCGCGCCTATGTGTTTTAAGAAATTCAAAGGAAAAACGCGTCGCCGTGAGGAAAGTTTCTCCCTCACTGTGAGTCGAGGGAGTTGTGTGGTCACGATCCTGTTGGCGTTGCCTCAGGTCGCCGTTACGATAACGAAAATGCTAGGATCGGGTGACCGACGACGAAACTAAGAGAAAAGAGAAAATTATGAAAAAATTGTTCCCAAGAGATTAGGGTCGATCGAAGATTAAACGGAACGAGAAAGGGTGGGCAAGCGAGTCGGAGTCGACTTACTTGACTCGTTAATTTATCACTGTGTAAAAGTATACAGGTCGTTTTCTACAATGTAAGCGTAATTCCTTATGCAAAGCGCTCGATCTTAATTGCTAATACCCGCTAATGGTGGAAATCAATACACCCGTAATTCCGTACTGAAGTCGTTCTTGTCCATTTTTCAGATTACGCCCATTACGCGCCGTGGAAACGAAAAATAAATCAATTCGGTTGAGTCTCTTTTCTCTGCATTTAATCTTCGAAATCTGTTATTACCATGATTACCATGATCGTGTTATATAACGTTTTCGTGAAAGAAAGCAGATAGAAGAGTAAAGTCTCACTTTTCCGAATGTATCGCAGTTCGGCGAGACCTATCTCACCAATCTTCCCTCCCTATATCGCGTAAAAACTTTCTACAATCTCTCTGATACGCCTCCGAAATCAAACTAATCACCGACAGCCCGATAAAACTTCACCCAGATGAAACTTATCGTCGAAGTTTCCTCTTCGATCAAGAGGCGGTTCCTTCTGTGGCTTTTTCTTCGTAACAGTCGCCGAACTGTTACAAAACAGGCGAGAAAGGCATTCTCTCTCTTAAGTGAACTACGCAACGTCTCAATGCGTGCTGTTTGCAGTGTTCTCGAGAATACTTCGAATTATTTGCCTCGGCCGAACGGTCGAAAGTCGACGAAAAGCAAGAGGAGCCCGAAACTTCCGTTTGGTACATTTGCAGAAGAAAATCAAGTGGGGAGGATGGCGGAGGGAGGAAGGGTGCGCGCTTAACCTCCATTGAATGGCGTGCAAATCCCCGGGAACGGGGATCCCATTCAGAAAATGCGAACGTAAGTCGTTCAGCAAGCACTCCAGTCGCACGAAAATCTCGGAACGGATGTAAACACGCACCCGGCGGATCTTCTTTATCTTCGTCGTGCCCCGGGGTGTACACGGACGAGGAAGTTTCGCGAGAAAGACGGGGACGAGAGGATGACAAACGCGACACTCGAAAACCAGTCTCTTCGAGGACGCGTGAAAGCCAGCGCGCGCGCGCGCGCCTCTCTCTCTCTCTCTCTCACTCTCCGTGCAGGAAAAAAGAATTTTTACCACTTCCGCCAGCCTGTATGTACGCGTTCCGGTGGCTTTTGACCGTGTCGACCTTTCGCAGCACCAGCTCGTACATCAGAATCGCATTAGGCCGTGCCACGTTTCTGGCACGCAACGAGATGACGTTTTTTGGCGGATCGTTCGAGTGGTCCGGGCTCGAGAGATGCACAAATAGGAGTTTTCGAGATAGAATGCTGATACGATGTCGTCTAACACTGAATTTTCTAGTCCTTAGATTTTTGATCTTGTTTGAATAGGCAAAGATTCTCGACGTTTGACGAATATCTTTCAGCGTAGGATTAGGAAACGAAAATTAGGTATATTAATGATAGTCGGAAGGTCGAAGTTGGTCGAAATTATGGGACATAATTATATAATTAAATATTATTTTATACTTAAAATAATTAAATAATTGTATAATAATATGAATAGTTAGTACGCTCTTTTTTTTATCAGAGATATCTTTAGCTTTATTTATAATATTTGTTTTAAATTCGTCGTTTATTATCTTGTTTGCTCTAAATTCTTCTGTTAAATAATCATTCTCCATGTATCTACATATTCGATGACGTATGTTTATACATATATATATAACACATATATTATATATGTTTATTTATATGTCGCTCCTACGTATGACTAATTAATTGGTCATACAGCACACTGAAATATTAATACATCGCACGGAATAATAATTTTCGCGTGAAATGAACAGCGAACAATGGAAATTATTCTAAATGAAAAACGTCAAATTTTTCCAAAAAGTTCTGTCACTCGATCGAACTCGATCTTTGAAGAATTTTCGATTCATATTATATTCATAGTTCTTCGACGATGTTTCCTTAAATCCAGAGAACGTTTAATAAGAAGATTTAGGAAATGGCCATGGGGGAAAGGGGGAGGGGAGGGGAGGAAAAAAAGGAAAACGAAACAGGGGCAGAGAAAGGAAAACGCGATACAACTTTATTATCCCGTAGGATAGGAATGCGTAGTGCTGCAAAGTGCAACCACGTACGATCGCGTATCGAGTTATGGGCTCGAAGAAGAGGAGAACGTATGAGGACGCGCGAGCATGAGACAGCGAAAGCGAATTTTTCGTCGTCGGATAACGTCCACGTATGACGGGGAATTACAGTCAATTGTCGATAAGTTATCGATAATTTTAGAAGAACGCCGCTGGGAAATAACGCTGCTTCGCATTTTGCACTGGGCAAACCCGATAATTTGTCCGGCATTATGGACTACTCATACCACGATTCCATAGCTTTTCAACACTCGTGGCTGTTGTCGTTGCCGTTACAGATACGATATCCAGTTTCGTATGATCAATACGTTTTTATAACCCCGAATTGGAGGTTCGGAACGTGGACTGGAGAAAGGTGCGAACACCATAACCGAGCATTTTGCACCGATACTTTCTCATGAGCTGTACTCCTATACATCTCATATTCCTCGGCCAAACGTGATGTTTAATATAAATTAGGTCCTTGTCAGAGTGATTGCAATACGATACGATGCTAATGGGAATAATTCGTTGCAACGATCGTACTGAAAGCTGAAAGACATTGAAGTTGAAAAGTACTTAGCCTATAGACTTTAAGGTCAAATTTAAACGTCCCCCTTTTTCATCGAAAATGTATTAAGTCTTGAAAGAACTCGGATTATTTTCGTAAAGAATACAGAAAATTTAAGTTGCTATGTTTTCTTCGAAGCAGCAGAAGAATCATTATTTTTTTAAAATATCTGATGGATCTGGAATTAGTAAAATTAATTATTTGTATGTTTAATCGTTGCACTGCAATTGTACCGCTGTGATCAAGAATAGATTTGCTTCAAAATTTCGAGATGATCAACAGACAAATTCGTATCCTTATGAATATAATTTAAAAAAATGGATCTTAGATAGAAAATTATTTTATTTATTAAATAAGGGTGCATAGATGCCGCACTTTTAGATCTTTTATCAATATTCTACACTCTGTATATCTTTAAATTGGCCATAAATATATAAAAATCAGTTCAGTGATCAATGAAACCATCTCAAGTTTGTTGCCGTCGTTTAAGTTAACGGGCAAAGAAACGAAATCAACAGCCGGAAGGAAGGAAACAGGCAAAAAAAAAAAAAAAAGAAGAAGAAGAAGAGAGGGTCTCTCCTCCGATCTAAAGTAGCGACACAATCTTCCCCGCGGACTCGCCCATAATTAAATATTACAAATGATCGCGCATCTAGAGTCGGCCTGCTCCTTTTACGCTTTTTGCCAGGTCGAACCGAGAGGGAGGACTACTCCTCCGCACGATAACGATCCACGATCGCCCCGAAGGGAACCGTTCCGGCTCTGCGAGAAGCGTAACTCGCTCTCGTCTTCTCTTTTCCTTCCTTCCATCGTGCTTCCTTCGACGCGCCTCTGCCTCGAAGAACGAAGAAAATCGAGAAATCAATATCGGAGCCCGCGATCCTCTTCTATTTTCACGCATTAGTGTAAACTAATCGCGCAAAAGACGCGAATTTTTCTGGGAAACGCGCAACGTAACGTGAATTTTTATATTTCTAAAAGATCTAAACTGAATTAGTAAATTAGTGAAATTTGACGGAAGAATAAAGTTTAAAGTCGAATATGGTTCGATTACGCAAACCGGTAATTATCGGTTAGCGTTTCTGTAAATGGACTTCCTTCGTGGGAGTCGAATAGACTTTCGCGGAGATTACGAAATCGCGATCTGGTTACCGGTGATTCTAGAAAAAGTTTCGCACATTCACCTAAGCGTTGCCCATTCGGGTGATCATGATGATTGTACGAGCACGAGAGCGTAATTGCTTTAAGAAATAGTAGAGAATCGTGTTCTCCGAATGTTGTAACTGTGTATATATACCTGTACACTATGTATTTAGAAGTCAAGGAACAACAATCCGAAGAACATTAAGTAAAACGAGAGAGAAAAAAAAATCCTCGTGCAATTTCTTTCGCAGGTACACAAACTCTCCTTCTCGAGAGTTCGTCTAGATTTTAATTCAAAGCTTAATTTAAATCTCCGTTAAACTTCTCAAGCAGTTTGTAAATCATCGTCTTAACATTTTCCCCTCGGAGGTTTAATTATCTGTATTTTTATAATGTTTCTGTTGCTACGTTTCGTGTTGAATAATAAATTCTTGAACAGGCGGACAGGGAGATAATCATTATGAAGATAAAAACCGGCTAAGGTAACTCGTTACCGCGTTATAATGATCGCTAATGTTCGGTGTTAATTTTGCATTATGCGTAAAATAACGGGAATGAAAAATAATACGATAACGATAATGCAGTGTTGGCAATAATGAACATACGAAGGCATAATAATTAGACGAAAGCTATATGACTACTTTCGAACGTTTTATTTAGCCACGGGGTCGTTATCAAGGTGTTGGTTAAAATCGTGCGTTGCACAATGCACGGAATTACTTTCACGCGGCCTGCGGTAAATACAATTTCGGCGTTCGATCCGAAATATTCCGTCCTACATAACGCGCACGCACACGTAGCCGCGCATATTGTCGGATTACGCGTTTAATTACGCGGGTCACGTATCGTTGCTCGCGCGTCTATAGAATTTTATGTGACGGTAGTTCATGAGCGTTTTGCCGTCAAGAATCATCGACGACCTCGGCAATTTCATACGGAGAATTTACCAGACGTTCGATCCGCAAAGAAAAATCCGCCGTGCGCAAATTATCCTTAATTAGCTTTGCCTGTGCACGCTCGCGGAATTTTTCACTAAAGGAGTTCATTCATATTTCTTGTTGTGTTTGAAAATGATGTTTCGATAATTTTATGCTATTTCTTACTGCTTCTCTTGAACATAAATTATAGGGAAATTACTGCTAATAATTTAAGTGTTAATATCTTCTATCGTTTCTGTCAAAAACAATTATAAAATTCAACCGTAAATCGGTAGATTTACTTTAATTATTTGTGATTCCAGATTCGTCAACCTTCACGTGTTCACGGAATTTCATTTTATTTTTCACCAATACCTTTCCTTGCTAATTTCAAAATTCGCTAGCCCTATACGACGATTTGTTCACGTTTCTATTAAATTCCACGCAGTTCCCTACGGTCTCGTTTTCAAAAGTGAGATCTTGCAGTTCCTCCCCTGTGGCGTCGAGTTTCTCTAATTTCAATACGAACGAACGAAGTCAGAACTCCACAGACTTTGCAAGTCCATGAGTCACTCCGTTATAACATACACACACACACACACACACACACACACATACGTATATAAGATACACTTTTACAAACGGCATCTGGAGCACTGGACACTTGCGGAGTCCGTCACGCTGCTTCAATCCTCGTCACGTTCTAAACACGCTTCGATACAACTCGAAACCTGCCCCTTCAGCCTCGAGAAGTCTCGTTCTGTCTGTGCAACGTATGCACGACACGGTTAAACCAGCCGTCCAAACGAACAGGTTTCCCATGGAAGATGCAGACGGACCCAGGTGCGAGGCAATCCTCCTCCTCGATCGTTTCAGCCTACTTCCTATATCAATGTCATTCGCGACTTCCATTCAGCGTTTCGCTCTATCAGCATAACCGGAAGGGGAACAGCGAGAACGCTCGCTTATCGGTTAGCTGTGATTTCTAGCTGGACGTTACCATACTCCGGGGCGAGTAACTCGATCTCCTACCCGTAGGCAACCGGTGCTGCGTCTATTAATCGCCTCGAGAAATCGTTTTTGCGCGGAAGTAGTTAATTGCTTTCTCCATTGCTCCCTTTTGCTTTCCTCACAATCCTGCGCTACAAAGGCTGCGAAAGACACGTTTTCAAGATAAGCATGCATTTTCTATTTGTCACATGGAGATAGTACGTGAGAAGGAATGTGGCAGGTTTATTTTTACTAATAAAAAAACTAATGTCGAGTAACTCAGAGTTAAATTCACAAATGTAAGTGATAAGTTTTGATAAGCTGAGAAGCGAAGAATGGAATGTTCAAGCAATAAGAATATCATAAAACCATTTCTGGAACGTTCAACAGGGTGCAACTCGACGATCAAATAAGAGTACAGTTTTGATCAGATTTGGATAATAATTTTATGTAGTAATTTTGATAAAACTAAACTTATCACGTTTCCTGCGATCTTACTCGTGGGAGAGTAATTTGAAAATCCACTACCTTGTTAATTAATCACCAAATATCACCAAGACTTTTTTTTTTTTAATTGTCATTATATAGATATGATTATAAATTGAATTATCATTATATTAGGTATCTTTTCACAAAGCCTTATAAATTTGTTCGAAAGACAAATTTGAATCAAGTATGTAGATCGTTTCTAGAGTAGAGTTCAATCACTGATTGTAAATCATATAAAACTCAGAAATTCAATAAAACTGAATTTTTCCAATTTCCTTTGTAATGTTTAAACCTAGCGAAACCACGAACGCAGGGTAAACAGAGAAAGAGAGAGAGATTTGACCTCTTTGCTATAAGTTCGTGGTTACGAGGTACGGCACAGCGCCGGCAAGCCGAGATCCATCTAGATAAAGAGTCGCGGGGCAACGATCCGTATCGACCGGTTGGAGGGACAATTGGAACTGAGATTTCGTAACGGCGACATAAACGTAAAGGCAAACGATCGCGGTACGACGCCTTCTCCTTGTAGACACAATCCCGGAATGCTGCTGTATCGTTCGTTTCGGCGTGCTCGAATACGAATTAAAATTCTGTGAATACCAGCTTCGTTCGTGAACGGTTCGTTAATGGCGCGCGGTGAGCGGTGTCGCATCGATTTTTTTCGCCGGACCTCCACTTTATTCCCAAGATGTTCACGAGAAATAAATAAAGAAAGAGAGAGAAAGCGAGAATCTACTTGCATACGTATAATCGAATCACGTTTCCCTCGTATGTACTTTGTCGTACGTTGACGAAACGATTCTCTATCGTGTAACTAATTATTCTCTGAATTATCCAGTAATATCGAAAATTCGTGAACAGACAGACGAGACGATAATTTTCGTCGAGCGCACGAAGGAAGAGAAGGGGAAGTCTCGACGAAAGCTGCGTGCCACCGCGGGGTCCAATCCCACGGCGGCATGGACGTTGAATTATCGTCGAACCGTTAACAGGGGAAGAAATAACGAAGACTGGGTGCCCGGCGAGTTCTCATCAGGACATTCACGAAATTTCTCTCCTAGGATGCGTTCATATGTGTGTTTATACATGGATGTGTGTGAAACAGAGGGCTGCTGATCCAGCAGAGAAATCCGATACGATCGTAGTTTTTGGTAGGTCTGTCGGTGCCGACAGGACTTTTCCTTGTTTCGATGGTCGGTTGTCCAGTGGAAAACACGTGTCCTAAATGTAGAACGCATAACGAGAGGGTTGTTCCGCCCTCATCCTGTGCCTTTTGGCATTCCTCGTCTCTTATCGAGCACGAGGAATGCCTTCCCTCGTGTCACACCGAGGAACAGCAGGGAGAAACAGAAACATGAAACGAAGAAGATGGAAAGCATATCCTCGCGTCATCATTGACGATCACGTTGGAAAAGTTGGATTTCTGACCAGCTGGATGACCAAAAGGACACGAAGTAAAAGTGAAAAAAAGAAGAAGAGGAAGAAAAAGAAAAAGAAAAAGAAGAAGAAGGAGAAAAGAAGGAGGAAACAAGCACGAGAGCAAAGAAGAAGAAGAGAGGGAGGTGTAGCGAAGAGGAGCACGGAGGAGATACGAGCTGGCACTGTGAGAAGAGAGAAAAAAAAGGTGAAGGTGCAACGAGGTAGAAAGCAACCAGTCCAGGTCCAGGTATTCTATTATGCTCGGTTATCTAGATTATGGCATTCCTGCTTCGAGGAACCTGGCAACCTGGGGTGGACGGAATGGGGTGTTTCAGGATACCCGACTTTGCTCCGATCTCTCCCGTTCTCTCTCCTTCTGCGTCACGGTTTCGTTGCTTCGGAGCACCCATTAATCCTCTTCTGTCGGGTGAAACTCCGAAATTAAAAAAAGGAAAAAAAAATGAAATATATATATATATAATATACGTGTGTAGATATGTATGAAGGAGGATCTCCGAGTTAGGGAAACGATCGAACACGGGGAGGCCAAGGGATCCAGGTAGGCCGTTCCGAGTCGATCCCTTTCTCTGGCTTCGAATCGTGGAATTTGTTATACCCCATTGAATTGCGTTAAAGCTTTCTTGATATCGTGCGGGCTCTGCCCGTTCGGGCAATGCTCGGACACAGCTCGGTCCACTCTCACAAAAGAGTCGTTCGTTAGGTTGACGTCATTAGCGACGAGAGACGCATCAGCGGGGATCTGGCTCGAAGGTTCAAAGGTCCGCGCGGTCGCACCAAACCTATTTATTCGGCATTCGCCGTTTGTTAAACGTTGTATAAATCGATACAAGATATTCCACGACGTTCAAAGACCGTTCAGAAGGATTCCCTCTTCCAAAAAAAAAAAAAAAAAAAAAAGAGCACGCCGTTCATCACGCAAGCATGTGAATAGGTTAAACGCGTGTAAAGAGGAGCCCCGTACAAAACGGTGGCCCGAAAAATCCAGCAGCAGGTAGCCGGGTCCAGGTGTTATGTTGCCGTATCCTAGGTTTCTACGTCTTTGTTTTTAAAACCTCCTATCGTATTACACTAGTAGATTCCTTAGATCCGCGATCAGATTGTTCCAACTCGGAGCACATGGCGCCCGGGCCTGTATATGACTCGCGCGCCTGTAACCAAAGTTTTCAGACGGACGGAACAAACATTTTTAGATAGATTATTTGTTTGAGATAAAAACGAACGAACGAACGAAGAGGGAAGGCTTTTAAGACAAAAGCACTTCCCCGGGCTAGGTATTTCCGTTGTCTCAGCACGCGAGGGTAGGACCTCAGGTACTCGTGATTAGTCCACTCGCAAATAATGGTTGTGGCGCACGGCGCCTCTGGCAAGCTGTATCCGCACAAACAGACCGAATCTCGTGTCAAAACGTCGTTCCATTAGCAGGGAAAATTCTGGCTGTTTAGGGTGTGTCCACGTGGATTTGGAACGGTGACGACCACACCGTGTCCATTAGCGCGGATCCGAGGAACACGAACGCGCGTACCATTTTTTCTGTACGCCAACGTCGGATATCTCTGTTTGATTTCTTTGTCTTGTGTCTTGAGGAACAGATAAGGGACTACGGAATGTAACACGATGATTAGAATGGCTGGAACAATGGACATGGTAAAGAAATTCCGGGAAACACCGATGCTCGTTGGAGAGATTAGGCGCGTACACAAAGTAACGATCCGGCACGAGGAAGGAAAAATTCTCTGGATTTTGGAATGAAGACGATGTGTACTTTCGATAAATAGAAGGAAGAGATACGTCGGTGCAGATAAATAAAAAACGATTCGTCGAATCGCTGGAACGAGGTATATTCGAGGTATCTCTCGAATTGAGCGGATTCTACGGAAACGTGTGAAAGTTTCGTGATGATATCTTCTGGCATATTTGGTTTCATTTCGGGGTCTCGGAATACCTTGGCTTTGGAATTAATTAAGGATATGGTAGGCTGAAATTTTCACAGGATACATATAATATTCTATGCAAATTCTGTTATTACTTTCGATAATATATCTCCGTATAAGAAATATTTTAAACGTATTCGATATTCGCACGGGCTCTTTGAATAGATTTTATTTATTTTTTAATTCAGCTTAATATTATAAAGGTCGGTTACTGTAGAGTTATGTAATCTTCAACAGTATATAATATTACAGTAAGTTTAAATCTATATCTCCGTTTATATTCATTTATTCACATATTTAGTACCTCACAAAAATCACCACCGGTAATTTCTTAATTTTCCGACCTCCAATGAAATTTCATTTCGAAATTAGCCGGATGTTAATGCCTCGCGTGATATCTCATTAACACAGATACGAGAAATTGAAGTTCGTTTGCTTCGTTATTATTTCATAAAGAACAATCAACGAACCAGTTACGAATCAGATAATCCTATCGCTTGAATGTCCTGAGAACATCGCCAGAATTCGAACAAAGGGTTGTAGATCGTCAATGATCCTTCGTTAACAAATAACACAGTACCGAGGCGTTCGCTCTTCGACAAACTCCGTATCCCATGGAAATCACTATGGGATCCTGCTTTCCATATTCATGCAACGGGATCGTCGTGGAAAACATCGCGAAACTCGGCGGCGAGATATGATCGCGACGATCGTTTGGGGTGTAACGAACCGCGTGGCAGCGCCGCGTCGCTCGGAAATGTGACTGTGCCTGCTTCTTCAGGTGGATCGATTAACGAGGGCCGATAACGGGGATGATTACTTCATTACGCGTGCGGTAAGTCGTACCGTTCGTCGAAGGTATGTCGAGGACTTCGAAGGCGGAACGCAACAGTGAACGTCAGTAGCAACGGCAGCGAGGGAACAAGGATTTAGCGCGACCAGGGGTCCTTGAAAGAGTCGTAAACGAACGATCCAGCGGTTTCCGGTCGGCTCCACAGATGGCGCCGGTTGTACGGCTGAGAAACGCTTCGCGAGAGCTTCCACATCGGGTTCGAAGACCTTTCGAGCTGTTCCATCCACTTCAGGAATTACCCCTGGGCCCACTTGCACGACAGTTTAGAAAGTAATAGTATTAGCAAGTATCGACAAGTCGCGAACTCCCGGTTTATAGACTCTCTTCTCTGTGAATTATCGTTTCTTTTATTGCCAAATTCTTTGATGTTGTAGTTTGACAAGTGGTCGGACTGATTCCCCTTTTTTTTGTGGGAAATGTCATTTCTTTTCTAACTAAATTGTAGAAGTTATTGTAGGAAATTTATTAGTAACTAATAATATTACTAATGTTGTTAATGTATTTAAGGTTACTAATTCAAGGGGCTGCTGCAATAAGTAGACAATTCTACTTTTGATTGATTTTAATAAACGAGGCAATTTTCATATAAATTTATGATCTAACTTATATTCGTGTTAACGGACCTTTACTTTTTTCAATGACATAGGATATACTTCTAACTAATATTATTAGAAATGTAGCTGTAATCTAAATCCTATAGAACAAAGTCTTTCGAGGAGATTTATGTGAATTTCGAAGAAAGAATCTAGAGGGATGATCTTTGTACTTGGGCGTTTCAACTTAATTAGTACAATTGTAGTTTAATGATAGAGAATCGACAAGATCTTAAGAGTTGATTGAGTTAGATTAGTTCTAGAAATTGCGTGACTCATGTTGAAACAACTGTTAAATGTCACTTGCGCTTTGGGGGAGAAACAGGATAAACTGGTAGTGAAAAATTTAGGGTGGAATACGTGTAATCGAGCACCTGGTCGCCACTGACAAAGAAGTGTTTAAACGATTTAGAAAAATCGTCAGCGATTACGAGGTATCAAGAGTCGGAAAGTAAACCGACTAGGAATCTAACCAAGATTAGAATATCTAGTTTCTAACTATCGATTAACGTCTATACATTCTATTTGTGTGTATTCTGTGTCGTGTGCATTCTCCTTCCGCGAAGTCTATAAAAGTATCGGTCTGCTTGTTTGATAAAAATAGGCGGCTACGTCCACATTTAACTCGGAATAACTACTTATGACCCGCGGTAACATTAAAAACGAGTCCAGATACGAAGAATCCCGTCAGAGAATTTATATTTATGTACACCTGATCGATCACCTAGCACGAAGCAATCCCTGACATTTTTCTTCGGGACTTTGCCTTAATTTTACCCGAAGTCTGTAAAAGAATAATCAACCGAATGTGTTGTTACAACATTCGGGAAGAGAATTCGTGGTTAACGGATGTCTTTGATAAAGAGCGCGGCACTTTACGGAATCAGGAAGCTTGTAACAGCGTTTGCACGTCGGCCGAGGCGAACAGCTTTTCGATCGGCGACTATGTAAATGTAACATCGTTGCGTGGCGTGGACGCAACGCAACACGCACGCACACGTGGCCATCCGCCGCGTACATCCCCGTGTGGACGTGAATGCACCGCTCATTACGAGATAATGGGTTATTTCGATCCTCCTCGAATTACCGAGTCGACAATGAGGGATTCGATTCGAAAAAGCCTCGCTGCTGTTCCCGCTGTTGCCTCTCTCCTTTCTGCATGACGGAGCCGCGAGCAGCCCTTTCAGGGTCCCAGCAGCGAGCGATGGATTGGAAGCGAGATGGCGTAAAGAAAAAAAAGGACGACAAAATGAAAAGGAGAAGGAGAGAGAGAGAGAGAGAGAGAAAACAGGATGGACAGAAGACGGGCGGCAGTGGCAAAGAAAGAGAGAGAGAGAGAGAGAGAGAGAGAGCTCGGTCAGACGAAACAGGGCCGAGAAAGAAAGGCACGAGGAGTTTTGGCCGGTGGCTCGAAAACCGAGGAGACAAATGAGGACGAGCGAGCGAGGATACGAGTCGAGTAGAAGGGATCGTGAGGCAGTTGCTCTCTCGTTCGTTCTTCTCCTTCGTCCTTCTTCTTCCACGGCGTGTCCAGCGTCTCTTCTTCACGGAATGCGCACCGCAGGACCTCGAGGTGCAATCTCCTGCACGGTTTCGCAGGCGAAACGTGCACTTATACGCGCTCATCATGCGCGCATATCCATTCCCCTTCTTCCTCTCTTTCCGTCCTACGCAGCACGCAAACACGCGTGTGTTTCTTCCCGCAACATCGACTCGTTCTCCTTTGTCCGAGCCACGGAAATCATCGACAGCTCGACGACTCTCTTCCTGGTGCGATGAAACGGAAATTGGTATTTTACGAATCCTTTCGCGGTCCGAGGATGTCTAAGCGAGGCGGCAGAATCGTCTGACAAAAGGCGGAATGGAATTTGGAACGTAGGAAACGAAAGGCGAACAAAAGGGTACGGTGGTGTAACGCGATTGCCGTCGTTTTAACATAGTTGGCGTAGCTACTTTTTCTTTCGATGAGATCGATTTATGACTCTGTTCTGGATTTTCTGGACGTTCATCGTCTGCCCTATTGGTTTTTCACGCTCGAGCGAAAGGTTTCTTTCATCCGGCGCTGATAAATCGACCGGACGAAACAAGTGAAAAGAATCGACACATTACGTGGAAGGTCCAAACAGCGATTTGTTGTTCTCCAAGAGTGATCACGCAGAGATAAAAAAAAAAAAAAGAAAAAATAAATAAATAAATAAAACCAAACGATGCAGGAAGTGGTATCACCGTCGTTTCTACTGAAATCATAACCGAATACCCGTTAGGTATTTTAAAATTCATCCTGCAACGTTGCACCAGGCCGCGGAGCGTGATGTTTCAGAAACCGGACAGCTTTTCATCCTCGCCCCTAACACTCCGCCAATTACGATCGATAATTGAGCCGCTATAGGCGCGCCCGTAATACATATATATGTACATATATAGGGGACCCATTAAAATGCGTTAAAATTCTCGAGAAACGAAGGTAGTACAAGGCTCCGTTGCCGGAGTTGCAAAAAATGAAGGCGTCGATTATGAGCTAATTGGGCCAACGCGGGACACGGCTCACCTTCGCGAGTTCCCGTGGGAATGAAATTATTCGTTCGTTCGGCGTACACCTACGGCCGTAGTGGCACGGTCTTCGTCCTCACGCGATCTACACAAACGCCACGCGCCTCTCGTCGAACGCCCGTGTGTGCACACACGATGGCCCCGGCCCGCAATTATTTTAAGTGTATAGCGATATCCGAGCAAGCTATTAATGACGTTCCTCCGCAGATGGAATCGCGTGCTGACCATGGATAACGCGTCCCACAGTGTATACACGTAGGCGCGAATTAATTGGCATAATAATGATCATTACGCTGCACCGTCTACAATCAAACGATACACTTTTCTTCGTTTGACGAATGGACGAACAGTCGTGTAACGTAACCTCTGCCTCGCGCGATTGTTCCGCCACCTGCTGAGCCGTGGAAATCTCTCATTGTCTGTATCCGTTCGCCCTTTAGGGGACGAAAACGTTCTGTAGGAACATCGCGATTCGCGACGCCCTATCGACTGACAAATAAACGCGGCCATACACTTCGGGGAGAAATCATCGCAGAAAAATGGAATGCGTGGGTAACGCGAAATATCGCTCACGCTCCACTAGCTGGATGACGGCTATCTGTCGGCGGACAATATGCGATTACTTCGTAAGTCTGATATACGGCCCCTCGGTGCCCATCGATCCTCAACCCTCGTTTCTTGTTGGGCAAATATTAATTTCCATAGGCGGGAAAATTGATTCGAACCGGTTGCTCGGTTTGGGGTGGGCGTGTGATGGCAAATCCGGCAAACTCGCAGCGTTGCGAAGTAATCTATCGAGGAGACGCGAAACTATGTTTTTAATCGAACAACTTAACTTTGATATATTTTGATCCTATAGTTATCCTCCGCCTGCCGAAAAATTTACGACCTCACGAGAATCGCCCCTAACGCAAACCCCGACCACGACTGTTCTCCCCTCTCGGTTCTCGTCTCTCTGACCGACAACCCATCCATCGTCCGTCTGCAGCAATATAACGAGCCGCACGAGGAATTAGGACATAAATTCCGGTGGAACGCGCGCGTTTTATGGATTACGGTGTCGTAGTACGTGGCCCTGTGAGAAACACGTAATCGCATGTAAGTTCTAACCGCAACGTTGCAGGGGGTTAGCTGCAGGCGAGGGTGCCCCTCCTTTTTTCCCCCGAGCTTGCACTGGAGACAGGATTCCTCGTGTTAGAGAGTTTTTGTAACAGGAAACAGCTGCCGTTCGGAAAGGACACTTTCCTGACGATTTTACCGGGGGCCTTTTTCACCAATGTGATGGCCGCTGTCTCTTTCCATCCAACCCCTCTCCGCTCTCGGTCCCACTGTCTCTTTCTCTCTCTTTTTCCGTGGACGTGTTTTCTCGACGTGTCTGGTTTCCAGTTTCCAGGCGATCCGTAGCTATTGGCCAGAGGCTCCGTTCGCGCTTAATTAACCGTAACGCGGTCCTCGTAGCTCGTAACGCCCCAACGTACGCTTTTTCTCCCTTACGTCGGTGACTCTCGAGTGTAAGGCACCCGGTGTATTGTTGCCGGAGCAGGAAGCAGGAGGAGAGAGAGCACCGGTTGCACCGGGACACACCGAGTAATGATGTACACGCGTGCTTACGCTAATAATGATCTTTTGTTTCTCGGCCTCTTTGCGGATTTTTACGGAAGATATTTAATACTGATAACGCCAGGATTTATTGCCAGCCGCCAGAGTCTGCTGGAGATAAACGTGCCTCTTGCAACAGTCCCCTCCTCTCTCTCTCTCTCTCTCTCTCTCTCTCTCTCTCTCTTTCCTCGAGTTACTCACAGAGACAGAAGGGAGGAAGAGAGAGGACAAAGAGAAAGAGGAACTTTTTTCATGGTTCTTCGAGTTGCTTCGCCGGTAACCGCTAACGAAGAAAACCTCGGAATATTCCTCGATATCGAGAGATACTGCCGTACGATTATCGGCGTAACTCGGCGTTAAATTAATGATACCGAGTTCGGTTAACTCGCATGACAGGAAGCGTGGATCGTGGATCGTTCGGCACGATGATGCACGTAAACACACACGAACTGACGAACATCTCTCCAGCAACAAATATTTTTTTCTTTTGTACTCATTTTATTAGCCAATTAAGTATAATCGTCCGCTCGACGAATGTAAATCAAACGAAAGTGGACGTAACTTATCGATTCGTAAATCAGTCGGCAGAATTTTCCAGTTGACGTCCCAGTGTTGACGTTCTTTTGCGGTTTTTCGCGGCCACCGATCGTTCGCCGCGAATACCATGTGGAATCGCGCAGCGTTAGTCGTGAAAGAGGCTAAAGAGGAACTCGCTCACACTTTCTCCGTCTTTCACTTTGATCCGTGCGAGGATCATGGAACGTGAAACACGTGGTAACAGGAAGACGGTGTCCCGCAAATTCATGGAGATATTTACGCGCTGTCCGCGCACTCGTAAACGTCACCGGCATATCTCGCGTTTCGTTTTTCTGGCGCTGACGCGACGCCACTACGGCCCGTTAGCCTTTAATGATGAATAATTAATTTGCGACTCGTTAAGCGATGTTCCACGACTTCCAGAAGCGCGCGATTTAACGATGCCTGTAATCGGTCGATTTGACAGTGATGTTTCCTTCAAATTGAGTTTTCCTTTCTTTCTTCTACAATTACTCGTTTCAGTCGTAAAATTATAATATGTTTCTGTACGTCGTGCCACCGCGTTATTTATTATGCAGACTTATGGAAACTTTGACACTCCGCTCTTTACTCTTTTAATTCGTCGTCTTCTACGTTGAATGGTTGACTCACCGATCACATTGACTACCGTCAAATCACAAACAAAATCCGCCGCTTACCGAACGGACATCGAGGTATACACGCGATTTTAAACATCGTTATTCACCAGCTACGCGAGACGGATTTCAATTTTCCCATAGGAAGGAGGCATCACTTTAACGAGAACAGAACCAATGATTTCAGGCAGGCGGTGCTCGCAAATGCACGAGATTTCACACCACGTTGGTAATGATACTTCGCGGAGCGAGCTATTTGTAGTGTACCATTTGACTTCTGTGCAATTTGCCCTCGGCGTGGTCTCGTCGTTTATTTTCCCCCACTGTGATTAAACGAACCTTCCCATTTTTCCTGCGTGCCGCGCCGGGCGGCGTTTCTCTCCTCTTTCTCTCTTTCTCTCTCTCTCTCTCTCTCCCTTTTTTCCCTCTTTTTTTCTTAGATCTAAGTAGTTCGAGCAGCAGTTTTTGCTATTTTTATCCGCAGCTGGCAGAGTAATTAGGATTGATCGGCCCCGGATCGCGCGGTCATTTCGCGGTCGTTTCGTCGTCGTGACGATGGCGTTTCTTTGTTTCCGCGTGATTCGACACGGCGAGCGGCCGTCGGTTATTTCCACGAATCGGGCAGCAAATTCTCAATCTTCGGCGCGAAGGGTGCTAGTTTCCTCCGACGGGAAACCGCTGATTTGTGGCCGCTGCAAATCGACGTTACCATAATACTCGAAGCCATAAAGCGCCACGGAACGGAGAGAGCTACCGGGAGAGCCGGGATAATAGGAACCTCCGGTGGTTTTCGAAAAACGAGCTTCTCGCTGCGTGTACACCGGCAATTTAATAACGGTACCGAGGCCGTGTTAAAGTGTAACGGTTTATGAAATCTACACCGCGCCGAAATTAAGATTTTTCGAGGGGGGGGGGGGCAACGTGCCACCACGGCCTTAATTTTAGGCCGTGGCGCGTCGTTAACGCTCGACTTGCCAAAACCGTCATTTTCGCTGCAATTAGCAATTTATTCGCGCGTATATTTCGCGCGCGATGGACTGCTACAACGCCCGTATTAAACGTCGGTCGTTGCTTGTTGGTTTTGCGGAGGATATTTCGCTGAGGGAAAAATACCTATCAGAAATCTTTCACGCTTGTCGACGGTTAACAGTAGAACTGACAGGCATAAACTATCTCCGAACGAATGAATTTCTGGGAATAATACGTTACGTGGATAGAAGATCGATATCGAGGACTGTAACAGGATTTATTAATCGTTTATTATTAATTTGTTATTTACAGGCTTACTTGCGTTACGTGCAATTTATTGCGCGGAATCACTGAACTCGCGTTAAAGCGACAGTCGCGGAAATTTTGCGGCACTGGTTTCCCGAGTTCTCGGAAGATCGTACGTTCGTAAAACGTCAACCAGTTTTTACTAATCTCGGTCTTTTTCATTCGTGAGATCGCTCGTTTGAGTTTTTACATGCAGGTTACGGGCGAACGAACGAGGCACATGACTGTACAGAAACGTTTTCCTGTCAAATCAAAACAGAATGTGCAACAATAAAAAAGCTACGTTATACGTACTCGCGTAAAGTTACCGTAAAACGCGTGATATTTTTGTCAGATCGTGATGCTGACATCACCGATAACGTTCAAATGCCACGAAACGTTAGAAACGCGTTACATACCTTACCGCGGAAACGAGCATCATAAATATCTCGATACGAGTGCGCGTAATCGTTTTTGAAGTGTCGATAATATTGACACTCTTATCGTGATATGTAAGGCACGGTTTGATACTTTGTCAGCAGGTTGGTCCATGCCGGGGAATTAACGACGTGGCCGGTGGAAAAATGTGACAGGCAGGCCGTGTTGTGCGTACGCGTGAAACAAGGAGAATACGAAACCGTAAGCACAACGATAACCAGAAATACTTATTGCGCGGACCGTTCCATGCCTTCTTGAATCCGATAGAATCGTCTAGCCGTGCGCGCATGCTCGCCAGAGTGGAGAGTTCAATAATCTGCCGCGGCAGATCTTCCTTGTCCGGCATTGAAGTCTCCAACGGCGCTGCAGCATCTGCTGCCGCGATCGTGCCTCTGTCGTCGTTATTTCGCCAACGACATCGTGATCGTTTAAAATTCTCCTTCAAATCAATTATCTCGACCAAACTCGTCCGGGCAACTGATTGCACGATCGTTCGGATTTACTGTTATTCTAATTAAAAAAGAGGGGAAAAAAGAAAGAAAAAAGAAAAAAAAGAGTCGAAAGTTTTGTCGTCGTTTTACGATATTTTCTCGCGGATGTTACGTCATTTTAAAGCGGTAGGTGCAGCCGAGTGGTGGAGGTGCATCACCGTTTTTAATACCGTGCAAAGAGAGATTCTCGTCGAAAATACAACGAGGCAGTAAACGTCAGACTTGGCATACTTTAGCTCGCCGGTAGAGAATAAACTCCCATCGTAACCTCGTGGACACAGATTTATGATAATCAAGTAGCCACTGGTTTTCATACTTTGCTGACAGCCTTCTGCTCGTTTCTCTTTCTTTCTTCCTTTTTCGCCGAGATCCCTAAAGGGAATTTTGATTTTCCAATAAGCGATCGAGATTTACAGCCTCTCTCCCTCCCTCTCGAAAGGGGCACACACTATTCTCTCCAGCAGTATTTCCCCCTTCATTCTCCTCTCCTTTTACCTTGCCTCTTCTGTTCCCTTTTCGCTCGTTCTATATACCCACGTGTTACTTCCTTTTCGATTTTTTTTCCGCGCGCGACGTGTTTTTTACTGCCCTTCGTACGTCCCGCGAAGAAGACAGTCTGACAACGTCCTTCTCCTTCGCGAAATGGATTCTCACACGTATAGGTACGCACACGCACGCGAGGCCACTTCGTCCCTCGGCCGTAAGTAATGCATGCGCGAACCGATCGTCAAAGTCAGCCGGACGTCTGAGGCCTTATACCGAAGAGGAGAATAGGCTGCCCGGATTTCGTTGTACGATACACACAAACGCATACGCTTTTACGCCGGAGGAACCTGAATACGCGCACCATTCTCTCGAGCACCGCCGTGCAGGATAAAAAGTGCGACATTTCCCAAATATTCACATGCTTCACAAGGTGTTCCTTAAAAAAAAAAATCTCCTCCAACGTTCCCGTGGTTCAACTTGTACATGCGAGATACTCATTTTACTGGTTTCTCGATCGAGATTTATCTGGTGAATTTTTGGTCGAACTCGATCTCGGGAGCACGCGTCCTTGAGAGTACGACGGCGGGCAAAAGTTTCAATTTACGAGCGTTCTTTCTTCACGGATCGAGTTAGCTGGCGGGATGCGTGCCGACGACGACGGCGAGATCGAGAAAACGATCGGTAAGAAGCTCCGGACGATGGAGAAAATTACGAGGCTGGCAAGTTTTTCACGCTCGTCGAAAGGGAGGCGAAGCGATCGAAGAAGAGCAAAGAAGGAACGAAAAAAAAAGAGAAAATAAAGAAATGTTATCGCATCGATTATAACGTTGACGTGAATCACCAGCCTGTTCTCTCGTCCAGCGCGTATCGTGCGTGGATTTACGCGCTCGCCGGCAAGGATACTAAAAAGTAGTGCGAACTACGCAAATTGCCGAGCAAACCCGCAAAAGAAATTGCTCGACTAACAAGCTGCTTATAAGGACACCGCTTCCTCGAGTAACAAGAGGGGAAGGGCAAAAAAAACCCGCGAGTCTTACGAGCTCGATTCGTCGACAGTCTGTAGTACTGTTACGGTGGCCCGCAGGATGATTTTTCACGCGAAATCTAGCCGAGTTGCACGGGAATTTTTTGGAACGTTCTCACACATGACGGGAGCCTGATTCCTTTTTTTTTTTTGTCTTTTTTTTTCTTCTCGCACGTGATTTGAGATACTCTCGGAACCAGGCAGAAAAATACCGTGACAAATTAGATTAAGCACGTAATGTGGATTTAATTGGCAGTGTGGTGAATCGGGTTTGCCGCTTCGGTTTGACGAGCGCCACGCTGATTCCGCTCGTCAGGAAGCGAGCAACGGAGAACGCGCTTATAGATTTTTTTCCCAGATAAAGTAACGAGCCTCGTTATCCGGCCAGATTTACACGTTTCGCGTGAAACGGTGGTTATGAACGATGCGAAACGCGTCACGTGCATTTCCAATGAATTATATACGCTTTGAATTACCTCACGTCTTTTTTTTTTTTCGTTCTCCTCTTTGTGCACGGTTATGTTCTAGTTAACACTTTATGACCGATTGTTTCTCGCGCGTATTGAATAATCGCGCGTGATTCTTCCCGTAGAGAAACGTCCACGTGGGAATATCATCGGAGTTACGAGAATCGCGATATTTGGTGAAAATATTCGATAATTCATATAACTGAACAAAACACAAACAGAGTATTTAAAGTTAAGTTGCGAGCACGCAAGTTAATCCATTGTCCTATAATATACAGTCACACTCGCGACGCAAATTATGGTCCAAACACGACAGTAATATATCTCGACATTTTTCACCTGTCACGCTGTTCGAGCGGCCATTGCAACCGTTAAAAGAAACCGCGTGGACATGAACTCGCGAAGAATAGTCTCGCTGTTGTTTAAAACGAGATAAGGAAATTGATACTGAGGTGACGAATTTTAGCAAGCAGTTAACCAAAGTTCCAAGCATTTGTCGTAGAACGAGAGGAATTGATCGGTCACGCCGGGAGCAATTTCCCCCGTGGTTCTGGCTGCTGGAAATCGTCGTTTCTTCGCTTTTATCGCCGACGATTTGGACCGAGTCGACGTCGACGTCGATCGTCGAAACGATCCCCGCGGCTCGGTCCATTTCGCGAGCGCATTAAAGCGTGGCGCGGCGTCGCGATTCGCCCCTGTAATTTTGGCAGACACGATACCGCGGCCTCCTCGCGATAAAAGCTTCGCCGGAAGCGGAGGGTCGTTACTCAAAAGCCACGAGACGCCGCGAGAAATCGATTCGCCGGCCGGGCGGACGCTTCGAAACGCGTTTGGCACGCGTGCCAGATGCGTTTTCCACGTATTTGCACGAGTCTCAGGACGATCACAGGCAGAAGCGAGCGTGAAAGGACAAAACGAATCTTCCGTTTCTCTCAAGGTCTCGGCGAGAGTCACGTGACGGAGGAAAAATCGACTTTCCACGAGAAGGGAATATCGGAGCCACTTACATGGAGTTGGTGGTGTTCCAGTACATGCTGATCGTCTTCGCGCAGTTGCTCACAGTGGAGAGTAGGATCGTTTGCAGGCAGACGAAGAACACCAAAGTCACAAAGGACGTGGAAACCATCGTAACAACGTGGACGAACGAGCAGCGCGCACCGCGCGTCACCACTGCTCACCAATAATACAACAATCAACAAACAACCACGGCAACAACAAGAATAATAACAAACAGGGACGACGACACCAGCACCTTTGTCGCTGTCGTCCACAACCACCTTCCACCACCGTTGCACAGACACCACATTCACACTTCACTATCCTCGTTCGTATCGGTTCTCGTTCTCCTCTTTTCACCTCCCCCACCCTTTTCAATCTGTTTCCTTCCTCTCCTTTCTCTCGCACGTCAAACAACGGACGAACGTCGCGGGTCTCGCGTATCCTCGTTCGCGTTATCCTCGATACATTCTCGAGAATTTTGCACACGCACTTCTACGCGCACTCCCTTTCGTTCGCTCCTTGCTCGCTTCGACCGGAGCGCGATCGAGAGAAACGTCGAGAAAATCACTTGGCTTCTTCACGAGCGGCGGAATTCTTTGGCGAAATGCTCGGCGATCGACGTTTGCTCGTTAGAATCGACGATATTTCTCCGGCGTTCTGCTTCCAACGGCGTCCACCGAGGTTCGCGTCCCATGGGTCCACCCCGTGTTTCTCTCACCTGGAGCGCACCTTGCTGGCCCTCTCATTGGTCTAATTTTACCGGGGTCCGATCGAAACGACGACGAACCGTCGATAGAGCAGCCCTTCGGATCGTCACGTCGGACAGGCGACGCATCGAAGAGACAATTTGAAGAAAAATCCTAGCAGATCGTCAGTCGTTCAGGGAGGCTGTCGTTGTTCGCAGACGGTGGAAGGTATCCGACGCTTAGCGACGGGATCACGCGAATCACCGTGGAATCGTGAACCAGCCAAGCATCTCACCCAAGCATATCCCTTCTCCCTCGTGTAGACGAAACAGAAACCTGCCGATAATAACTATCGGAGGTTTTTCACTGCGAATGGAAACTCTCGAAGACACTGAATAATAAAAGCACCAGCCTCCTGCGTGGCGGTTCTGAGTAGCCACCAGGAACGAGGAACAAGAAACTCCGATCGTCAACGATCGGCACTCGGTGAATCTCACGAGAAGTGTGCACGCGAAAGGCAGTATTATTCGCCTGGATCACACCCCCGTGTATTTTCTCACGCACACGACGGACTCGCACGGATCGCGCAGTCAGCGAAACGGAGCGACGCTGTCTCCCACTGTCCACCACGCGAATGTATCATCTACCGAAGATCAAATCCGTACCGAGATACGTCCGAGGGGTATATTTGGGTAAATAAATCCAAGACCGACGATGGAACACTGTGAAAACTGTTTCTCCGTTGACTTCTCGACTCGGTATGACGATAGGCTGACACGCGATGCCCGGTCGGGGACCGACTGGAAGAACGGTTCGGTTTGAGAGGCGCTCTCGCTGCGTCGAGACGAGCCCCGGTGAACGCAGAAAGAGAACGATACCTTCCTACTCGGTGTCGCGGACGCGTCTGTCGGCCGAGCGGACTATCGCGGCCGTTCGTCTCGCGTCGGCAGACTCGAACACCGACCGGGGGTGTCGGGGAGTGCCGAGCACCGGCGGAAACGCACGAAGCCCGAGGACCCTCGTTCCCTCCGTTGGCTTCGCCGACGTGTCTTGCCTTGGCCCGCGACTACGCGGTATTACGCCGCTTGCTCGCGAGACGCGAGTTTCCGAGTGGCTCTCCCTGCGAGCGCGTTCTCGTCGCTTCGCTCCGTTCTCGAAGCTCGCCACCGAAGCTCGAGAGTGCGCCGGATACGACAAGTGTCGTCTCGTGCGCGACGCGAGATCCTCGTTTCTCTCGCGGCAGGCGGAATCGTCGTCGCCGACTTCGGCTCAATTCCGCGTCGTGAGTTTTTCTCTCTCCCTTTTGTCCGTCGCGTCGCGGGAAAGGCGAAAAAAAAAAGAAAAAAAAAAAAAAGAGAAAACAGAAAGAAAGAAACCCGAAGTTTTTGGTTCCCAAGTTCTTCCAGTTGGAAAGGTCTGTTCGGCGATTTATCGGGAATCATCGGATGTTTTGCGTTTTCTGAGGAGAATGTGCAGATTTGTCGACGACGAGGGGTGATCTCGCCATCGAAGGTGTTCGGCGCGGACGGACACGGGCCGCGTACGTGCGGGTATTCGATCGAAACGGCATCGAGGAGAAGAGGCGTGAATTTCGGTCGAATTTCATCACCGCGAAATCACGAGGTGCGGGGAATTGGATTTTTCTCCCTTTTTTTTTTTTTTTTTTTTTAAGCAGTTTTTTTTCCTTGCGGAGAATTACGTTTCGCAAGAACTTTATTCATCGCTTGCCACATTTGACCAGTGAAGGCCTGAGTTTTCGAGGTCGATTGAACACCATTAAATGAATTCGCCTAATTACCATGCCACTGATAAGATACGTAATTTCCTGCTTAAAATCCATGGTTATCGTTCAACGCACTCGTTTAATATCGCCTCGTGCACGGATGCATCGGAACATTTCGGTCGTGTGCAAAAAAACTTTTCCTCTGTTCTTGATCACTGAAACCTTTGTCGCGGTCGTGTAACAGTCCTTTAAATTTTTTTACGCGATAAAGGCTTAAAATTTATCGCGATAAAGGCTCAAGAATTACACGTTACGTCAAGGTACGAAAAGTTCGTCGAATGGATTAATTTTGCGCTTATTTCTAGTAAATGTATTCTGCATCTTATCACATTACACGTCCATTCGTGTTTTTAACTTAACCAGCAATCATTTATAATTCAGGCTGATTGTGTTGATAGTTATCGTTCCAGTGTTCCGGGTGTTCCAAACTCAAAGTTCGCCAAGTGCAATATATTTCCTATTTCTAAGTTCTGAGCGTTCGCGATGCCATGAGTATCCATTTTCACTTACGATACCGCGCCTGGTCGTAAAATTGCCAGTGTTAAATGTCAAGACAGAAAATACCCTTTCTCGCGTTTGTAATCGAATTCACTTATCGTTACATATATATATATATGATTAACTCGTTGAATCGCAATTGTTTGAATCACAGAGGGTCAATCTTTCATCTATCACGTAGGCAAACGATTTTTCAAAAAAATCTCGTTCGAACTCTTCAATTTTTTCCAATGGCTGACGAACAAGAACAAAATCGTTCTTCCAAAGAAAATTCGATACTTTGCTTTCCACCCTTCCTCCTCTCGTGGTCGATTTCGTCGAGGTCTGCCAGCAAGTTAATGGAAACGGGCGGCGAGCACGATGATCGAGTTAGGGAAAGTTCGCGACAGTGTGATCCAGTGTTTTCGTTTAAACAGACACCTGGGGGGGTCTGGGGAGGATTCCTGGAGATTGTCCAGGGACGGTTCGGTGATTGTCGTGGCCGGGCGTCGCGGCGGTTCGCGCCGTGGAAGACAGTTTGACGTTCATTAACAAAAGCAAGCGGCGTGATAAATAGCGCGGCGCGGAATTGCGAAACTCGCGTGGAATTTAATTTCCAGAGCGAGGACGGTGGCGCGCGCGGAGCAACGTTGTTTCCATCGAGTTGCAGCGCACTGATTACACAACCGTCCCTTAAGCCTCATTACCGTCACTGAAAATTTCCATAGTGCTCTGGGCATGAGCGAGCGGGCGAGTGCACGACCGCCGCGTCGTGGAGAGAAGGCGCGTCTCCGGATCACGATTCGCCTCGAGTCCCTCGCGAGCTATGAATTAGCGTCCCTCGTCGTTCTCTTCCCTCCCGCTCATCCAGACTAGCGGCTGCTTTTAAGAGAGCGAGAGTGCTTTCTTGACTTACGATCGCCGTTAGCCCTCTCTCGTTTCCTGTTTCAATTTCGGCACGCGCCCTCCGTGTTCCTCCTCGCGCTCTCTCTCTCTCTCTCTCTCATCGCGCCACCCTGCTCCAACGCGCGCCGCTTCGAGAGCCTTTCGTTTTCATTTCATTTTCCAGAAGATTGTTCGCGGCGTGAGCAACGTCGTGGTTAACAAAGGGGATGTTACGTAGAAAGGTTTTTTTTCTTGCAAGTGTCGATCTCACGTCGAGAGAAAAAAGGCTGTAGATTTTTCAACACCAGGTAATCGACGGTCGTTCGTTCTTTTCTTTTTTTTTTTCTGAAGGTTTCTGGTAGAGCTACGTTCGTATAGTTATTTTTTTTTTTTCTGCAAGTACACAGGTACTTTTCTTCGACTGTCGTGATTCCTTTTCTAAGTGTCATATTCGACACTTGTACAAACATCATTTTCTGAAATGAATAACGAGATGACTAAACAGAGAAAGACGAGGACAGGAATTTAGAATATCTATTTATTACATTTCCTTGTCTAGAGTTTGTCCTTCCTTTTCTTGATATTCAAGTATAGATATTTTCCAAAAAATATAAAAGTTCAAACAGTAAAGCGTAAATGTTGAAAAGAAGGGAACAAGTTGACTGAGTTCACAGCGTTCGTACGTGGAATCGCGTCGAACGTGCCTCGGGTACGTGGCGCCCTCCACGCAAACCAGAGACGTTGTTCAGTGTTCATCCTCTCAAGTATTGCTTTTCCGTCTACAACGATCTTCTCGGGAGCATGGCTCTCGGGTTCTTTGGGATCTCGAAGAACCGGTATCTACCCACGGACAGTCATGTCCGTCATTAGTCCGACTAATGTAACGCCTCAAATTCTATCGGGCCGGGCTGCATTGCATCCTCCTACTAGAAAGTCGATGAATCGTTAATATAGGACGTGGAACACGCCCGATTCTAGAGATTCTTCCATTCTTTTCACCTGGTCTATTTCTCTCTGTCTCTCTCCGAGTCGAATATAGGATTATGTCGAAGCGCGATTTCTTTCGACCGTAATTATTCCTCTTTCTCTCTTTTTTCCGTCTCTGTTTTTACGTCCCAGCGTTGACTGTTAGTCGAACTAGGTATGCTTCGAATTAATCGTGGATAGGGAAGAGTTGACGTGACTCGTTAGTCAGGGAGACTCTCGGGTTTTGTAATGGAATGAAGCGATCAGCAATGATAGAATCGTGAAGAGAGTGGAAACACGGACAAGCAGAGTACAACGAATCGATTATAACCGGCGGCTTGCTTTTTCCCTCGTTATGGGTGATTAAACAATCGTGTGTTTCGTCGCGTCTGTTGGTGTCTGCGGCCGAGTCTCAAGTGGTTCGTTAATGTTCGATGGTGTGTCTCTCTGTTTTATTCCACTGCGTGGCTGCCCGCCACTGCTAATAACGTGCTTACGCGAGAAGAAAGTCGTCGCGAAAACAATACTCGTCGTAGAAAATACCGCGACGAGAAGTCTTCGTAAAAGTATGTCCGATGAAAAGTTACAATAAATCAAAGAATCATTTGCGAAACATCGAGTGTTATTTATTCCGTTATCGATTCCGTTGAAAATTCCTGTCCCTATTCACGACGTTTCCTAACAACCAACCGTGATAGTATGTATTATTGTCGTCTCCTTTCAAGTTTCTACTATCTTTTTCATCATCGTATTCATGATTTCAGGGAAGGAATTTAATGATCAGAAAAATAAATTGTCAGTGCGAATTATAAAATAACGAGGAGGATCAGGTTTGGTTTCCCTTCAGAATTTCTCTTCCCATTTTCCTCGACAATCTTTTCCCGGGAATTACCTTTGGTAGACCAATAGAATGCAATTTCCATCGTTTCCTTTTCTATTTTCCGATCGATCAATTAACATACAAGAGAATCTAAAGAAAGTTAAAGTAAAATCAGAGGATCCTTTCTCTTGAAGTTCCCACTTTTGTCGATACATTTTCTTAGAGAACTTTCCTGTCTCTAAGAGATAGATCAATAGAATTTCTGCTCTCTGATCTCTAAGAGATAGATCAATAATAGAATTTCTGCTCTCCGATCGATATTTATTAACATGCCAAAGGACCTAAAGATCCAGCCAGTTCCGAACGAAAAGTAAGAAAAGAAGAAGATCCGAGGTTGGAATTAACCGACTTAACCGCGGTATTTCTTAAATCGTCGTCAGAGAAAGAGAGAGAATCCCGATCGAGGTCTCGATAGTTGACCCACCATCCGCTTATTACACATCTTCGCTTCCCGGCTACTTTCTTTCTCCTTGTCCTTCCTTTTTTCACCGTCGCGCACGATCGAGGAAGAAAGGACTCGAGAGAGAGCCCGATCAAGGCGATGAAGATATCAAACGGATGCACGCCGGATAAAGAGGTGAAGAGGCACTCCGATCGGTAGGTTGTATAAATACCGGCAGTCATGGAGACGAGAGTGCTTCGTAAATATTGATCGTTATTCTTGCGGTTCTCGCGGGCTCGTGGAAAAGAAACTGCTTGCTGGAAAAGCCAAATCCTATGTACACACATGAGGCGGTCGACGGCCATTTCGAGGGCCCGTTGGCTCAACGTTCAACTGACAATTGTGTGTGCGCGCGTGTGTGTAGACTGGTCGAAACCGCAGGCATTTCGGAAGGCAGGTGTGTCTGCCTAGGTTTAGAAGCAACTTTCCGTCACCGTTTATATATACGGAAAACCTGCGAAACGTTCGGTTTGTGTTTCCATTGAACCCGAGATTCATGCTCGAACAATTTTCCCTCCGTGCTTACGATCGAACGCGTTAGCTTATACGTTTCGACGCTTTCTCCCACTTTCGTTCAGATCAGTTCAGATCAAACTCGTCTCTTTGCAGATCCTTTAGAAGGAGTTATTTATTTATTTTTTTTCTTTTTAGGACATCAGTATATATCACTGACGCGAGATACTTTTGGAAGGAAATTAGACGACTTTTGACGATTTAACTGGTCGTTTAAACGTGATTTCCCCGATGGTTCGAGTCGGGTCGAATTTGTTGGAAACTCGCTGATTCAGCTCGTACCACGCCACGTCATCCAGAAACGGATGACGTCTGATTCTTGGTAAAAGGAAGGGGACGTGTCGTACTAGTGTAAAATAACAGAGATTCGGTGAAAAATTTAATGTCAGATGTCTGAAACTAGAGTTGTCAAAATGTAGCAGTATCGATTTTGGGATTCAAATAATTTCTCGCTTGAAAATATTTTTGTTTCTTTCAATTACGTATGAACATCTCGACATCTCTGACCCACATATTCTATTCTCGCTGTAGCAAATGTAGTCAAATTCTCGTAATAAATTTTAAATATGAAAGCTGTATAAGTATACCTAAACCCAAAACGTAAATGGTCACTCAGAACGACCTAACTCTGAATCGACGCACGATTCGTCGTGAAAAGCCCCGTGGAAAGTTTCGAAACGAGTGCAGCCCCATAATGAATTTTCAAGTGGCCTCGGAAAATGGAGTCTGTGGGACAGTTGAAAATACGGCGCACGCATTAGAACCAGAGCGGCAGGAGGTTACAGGGTCCCTTTGGTTCTCGAGGGGTCTAACTACAGCCCGAATGAATCCGCAGTCATTCGGTAAGGCAGGTGCAACGATCCGGAAATGGTAATTTCGTGGAAATTCCCAGGGCGGAATACGAAATCGAAAAGTTGCTCTTACATTCAGCCGGGGCATCGGTGTCGATAATTCACCGGTGTGGATCGTATAATCACCTAATGGTCCTTGACTTTAATATTTCGAGCCGGTTTGATTATTTCTCCTACCTCTGTAACACCCCTCCACCTTCTCGTATCGGGATCGAAACGCGAATCAAGAAAGTTGCAGCATTATTAATGCATCGGTATCGATGACGTTACCGCTGGAAATAAATCACCCGGAGGTGCGGTCCGATGATAAATTAATCCGCGGCTATTGCTGCGATTTATTACACGGATTTCGACGATCGATCCCGACGATAGCGGTTTCCTAGACGGCTACCAATCGCGCGTCTTGACGCGTGCGTCAGAGATCTTATTGGATCGTGGCCTTGTTCCTTTATATGCGACTTTCGACTATTGCGTTAAGCAGTTACAAAGATGTAATACAAAGATTTTCATTTTTACTCCGGCGAAGAATATACATTCTCTGCTGATTATACATTTTCTCCTGATTATAACGACAAACCATTGCAAGTTTTCGTTTTTCTATTTGTTGCTTCCTTCGATTCACGCGTTTTAATCTGACGATACTGACAGATTGTATTGTATAAATTGTATTACATAAATTTACATTAATTGTTTGATTGGCTAAAATACATCTTTTCGTTCAGAAAATCTCGAAATGTTAGAAGTAGATGATTCCTGGTACGATAGAGATTTTGTTGCTTGGATGCTGAGCATGTACAATTCGATTCGTTCTCCTGGTTCCATGCCGATTACCACGCAACGCCGATTAATATCACTGAAATTATTAAAAATTCGTTTACAGGCTCGATGGTCCTTGGTCCCTAGAATCGTTCGTCGGTCGATCTCGAAATCATCGTATTTTAATAACTTCGAATACCGAGAGCGATCGACTCGAAAAATCCGTATTCTCTGACCGACGTGGCACGATGATCCCTCATTCGCGTCTTGTGAAACGCTTAACGCCCATCGATCATCATTATTCAGCGGCGTTCGCCGAATTCACCAGCTGTGTTCCAACGTGCTTGCACGCCCGTGTACTCGCGTACGTTTCACCGAATCGAATCCATTTCGCTTCATTACTGATCCATCGTGGCCGATCCACGGCGTTGACCCGCGCTGCCTTGAACTACGATCGAACGCGCGCGCTCTCTCTCTCTCTCGCGTCGGATTCGCTGTTTACGATTCGAGACGTTCGTTGAACGTGCAAACGCGTCGCTGTCTTCGTCAAACCGTTTATTTCTGACAGAGGGATACAGAGATCCGATCGAAGACGACCGAGGATGAATTTTACACGCACGAACGATTGTGCTAATTGATCCCGAGCTCGGGACCAGATCGCCACCTGCGCGGCGATTCGAGTCGATCTTTGGGTAAGGTGCGTGCGCGGCGATCGTGAAAGATCTCAGGGATCCATTAGCCATTAGCGAACGTTTACGCGCGTCAAGGTGTCCGCTGGAACAATAGGAGCCACCAGTATAGGAATCGATCTCTGCGGGTTTCTTTTATTCTATCCGGATTCTCGCCTCGGCCGGATGAGGGACCGTTGCTTTATCTTTTTCGCATAATGCATTAACTCCACGGCCCTCGCGGGTGTACGTATTTAATTTGTAAAACGATAGGTTGTCCTTGGCGGTGAGACTCGGGAACACTGGCGTCGGATCCTGATTTCGGCGAATTTGGCCGAAGATCGAATCTCATCATTGCTACTTAAGACTTGTTTCTAAATTTCTTTCTGTACGAGATTCTGCATTTGTTTCTAATTGCATACCGTGGAAGCCGGATCGACAGACTAGCGATGAACCGAATCGTTTGTCAATTTGCGCCGTTGTAACCTATTCACGTTCACCTTCGCAAAGCCTTCTTCCCAACAGGCCACATTTTCAACCAGATTAGCCGTATCATTTCAAAGTTACACGTCCGGAGGATTACACGTCCGGAATCTCATTCGCAGCGAACGATGTTAATCGGTGTTAACGGACAAAGGATATATCCCGGGAGGATCTATCGTCGAGATAGTTCGGCTACGCCACTGAGAGAGCGTATCCTGGAATTCGACACACGGCCGATCTCCAGGCGCCGAGACAATGGTCCCTCCCTCATCCCTCATTGTTTCGACCACGTCTGGAATCTTAAAAGACTATCCATTATTACACTCCCATCGAGAGAGAAAGGAGAGAGAGAGAAGAGCGAACCATCTTTTGGCGCGTAATAATCGAATGGACCGCGAGACACCTGCTGATGAAATCGATACGAGCACGTCCGTGGAAAATCACGTCGCTCACCTCGGATGTCCGCTCTCCTCGAACTCTCGTTTCCATGTGGTGTCGAGTGGCGCGCGTACCTGGTAGCGAGCGGAGCACTCTCGCTCGCAGTAGCTACGCGCGCGTTTTCACTCGTATCATTACGCATTTCAATGGTTCGACAAATTATGCCGGTGTGAAGCGCGTGCGCGTTCGATTCGAGTTCGCGGCAAGAAACGGAGAGAAAGGGAGAAAGAGAGGAAGGTTGTGGAAAGTGGTGGCTCGCTTCAATGGGACATTTCTTTTCAGAAGTCGCCGCGACGATACACGGGTTCGAAGGACGATGCTGTGGATTCCACGGGAATTGAACGGGCATAATGCGGCGAACATACGTGTGCGGGCTGCATAATCCTTGGTAAAACGCGCCGACCGGCATAATGCCTCTTACCCGCTGTAGGTGTACCATATTATCGCGAGGGAGGAAGGTGGCTGCACTTTATCTAGCCTCTCGCACTAGCCTCTATTTGTATCTACGTTTATGCACGTCGGATGTGTGAGTATGTATAGAGTGAGAGAGGTAAAGAGAGAGAGAGAGAGAGAGAAAGTACGATGTGGGAGAGAAAAGCAGGAGATTGAAAGGGAAAGAAAGAAAACAGGAGGTACGTATAGGTGTACGTGAGTTAGTCTCGCTGGTCGAGAGAAAGAGAGACAGAAAGGAACACAATGGCAAATGGTATTCTATTATTCCAGATGGGCATCGCGCATATCTCTCTGTCTCTCTGTCTCTGTCTCTTTCTCTCTCTTCGAGGAATGCTGCTACGAAATCATTCTCCGATATCTCACCGTGACCCCCCCCCCCCCCTTATTCCATCCCTTTCTGCTTTCGTACCCAGTGTCGCGTAACCACTGTTATCGGCAAGTAAACCCTAAACTAATGTCAACCCCCTTAGAATTCACACTCGTGTAGTTGCGATCGTTCGTCATCCGGCTTTGCGCATTAATCGCCCGCTTGATCGCGCGCACGCGTGTCCTTCGCGATCGATTCAGCGTTCAGATCGAAAGAAATAATCACCGCGAACCTGTCCGCCGGTCGCAGAAGAACTCTGGAGAATTCACGGAGCGTCAAAGGAGATACGAGATAAAAGATGAAAGAGAAATCCACGGCCAGTGAAATCGATTTCGATGGTAACGCGTGGCTGTTGTTTTATTTACGAGCGGTGGCCAGGTATTTCAGAGTCAACGCGATCGTTCTTTTGATACGTCCGTTTCGTCGTTGCGCGAAGAATCACGGTTTTCAATCCCTATTTTCAATCCCTATTTCGATCCCTTGTGCTCGACACTTGCGGCTCGCGAGATGGATATATTTAAAATCCGCGCGCGGTTCGTTTCCTCCGTTGGCTTTTCTGTTCGTTCTGCGAGAGAGAACTCCAACGCCAGCGAGTCGAGCCGTCCCTGCGGTTAGGAGGGAATAAGAAATTGCGGGCAATGATTCGGAACAGGTCCCCATCCCTTGGCTGCACGGTGCCGTTTTTTCGTGTCTCGTCGTTTGTTTGGACCCGTTACTTCTCGCGCTCCGGCACACACAGGAAATATGCGGTCCATGGAATGAACGGCTGTCAGGGAGGCGGATCCCGTGCTCGTTTGTAACGCAACATTTATGCTTTCGATCCTGTGAACTTCGGCAGATACGCGAGCAACCATCGTTTTTTTTCGGGCTGCTCTGACGGGATTATCGACTTTCAGGGCTACTTTAAATATCCCTTTTCGCTTGTTAACACATTTTTCATCGCCGGCCCCCGACTCTCGCTGGAAATAAAACGTCCGTCGCTCTGGCAAAAAATACTTCTTTAACCGACTGTTTATTTCATTCGAACTCGAAAGCGAGCAAAGGTGTATAACATTCTACTTTTAAATTTCGTCTGAAAATTTGATAAACACACTCTCACGATTCTATTATTTAATTACTAAGACTGAGCTCGGAGTGACTGATACTTTTTCGATGGCAAACAGGAAGTATTTAAAAATTACTTCAGATTGTTGAATAGCTGGCACGACGTTGGAGGATACTTTTAGAAATTTCCAAAGATAGCTTTGCGCGCTACACGCTGACTTTCACAGTCAGACGGCGTTACGAATGTTTGGCGTTCAAGGATTAACTGTAAGACGTCGGTAGTAATACGGTAGCTCGTGACTTCCAACAGAATGGATTTCGAATCGATCCAAGCTTCCAATTTCCCAATTTCTTTTTTAGAACAAGGATCATCTCCTTTCTTTTCTATTTTAAACGTCTAAAAATACTTTCGCCCCGTCGGAACCGAGATAAGACAAGCAACTGTGACGTGACAAAATTATTTTCAAAACTATCGTCTGATTTCGTTACGAGCAATTGCGTGAACAACAACCCTCATCGAGAAATTGATAATAATTGAAACATATTGTGCCCCGACGCCCTCGAAGCAATACGTTCGCTAGCAATAACGATCGGAGACGGATCGTTGAACAGCTGAAGCGCTTCGACCCGTATAAAATGGCGGCGGCTCGCTCTTTCGAATCTATTACGTATCATTCTGTGCGTGCGACAGGTGCGCAACGCGCTAAACGAGAGAGTTCGGTAGCTTTCTCGCAGAAGGCGAGTCTAAGCCCAATTTCACCTGCCACGGCCTCTGCCAGTTGTTTCGGGCACATACGGAAGCGCGAATCCACTGCTCGGACGTTTAATATCTGCCTGCGAGCCGATAAATCGTGCCACGTGCTCCGTTTCTACCAACGAGTCACGCGGATGCGCGAAAGAAGGACATTGTGTATCTAATTTCTCTTTTCTTTTCTACTTTCCAATTTCTCTCGCATCTTAAGATGACGGAATTTCGGACTCTATTTTTCCATCGACTACATTGTTCGAACTTTACTACTCTCACGAGTCAGATCATTCTATTATCCAACGAAGGTCTTGCTATGTTCGCGCGGATGAGCAAAAGAAGGAAATTGTGTATGTCTCTTTTCTTTTCCCATACGTCCACGCTACATTCTAATTTTCTTTCAAGACAACTTTGGAATTTTGATACAGTTTTCCCACCGAATCCATCGTTCTATCTTACGAACATCCTATCAATTTCATCGATATTTGTTCAGAAATGTGAACAAGAATCATTCCGTTTCATTCGTAAATAGAACTCCGAAAGAGTGAATGACAGCTACTTTTGACAGCAGCGAGACAAACGAGCGATTACGCGATCAGGTAGCGATCAAGCGGTTCGGCGGCTGGCAAGATTTACAGTCGGTCGATACCATCTCGAACGTGCGGGACGAACGTTCGCCGTAAGTAGTTAAAAACAATTACAGTTAATCGTTTGCAGGCGCAATTAGCTCGGGATCGGAAGAAAAGAGAAGACCTGGTTCCCTTTCCGCCGGTAACATCTGCTCCTTTCTACGCGGAGCAGGGCGGCCAAACAGACACACCGTAGCTCCTCCGTCTTGTCGTCGCGATCTTCTCCGCAAAAGTTCAATACGCGAACAGAGACAATGATCGAGAATTCGTACTGCTGCCTTCCATGTTCAAGGATTCCACAAAGAGGCAGGAGCAGCACGCGCGCTTAATGTCGCTGCACCGTGACCGACTTCGTTCCCCTCGGAGAGTAGTAGCCTTTGTGCCCACGCACAACTGATTTAGCCTTAATTAACTTAGGTCCAGGCTTTAATGCACCACGAGAATTCCGTGCTTTTGCCTCTCTTTCTACTTGGGCCCTTTGTGTTCGACGTGGAACGTAAGTAGTTACTTAGAGACGTGTAGACAGAGCGCATGGTCGAGCGTCACTGAGTCGCGTGAAAAGGGACCAGGGGGTGTCAAAAGCGCTTCAGGGATTTTTTTTCCTGATGCACGATCTTCGATTTCTGTTCTCGCAATTAAGAATAATACCTCCTTGGAATTCTTCCCCTGAGTTATAACGAGATTACATTTCGGGATTTGCTGTTCGATACGTGTTGCAATTTAATCTGACAATGAAGAGGACCATAGTGGAAAATAATTGATGGAAAGTCTCTGTCTTAATCCTCCAGAGACGGAGAATCGAGTGGTAATTTTCTTTCTACGTTAGACAGAGAAAATTTATTATCAATATATTATGAGATATTAAACGTAATTATTATAAAATTCTATGAAAATTCTGTCACGTAGATTTTCTCTAGAAATTTCCTTTTACTTGATATTTCAAAGCCCATGCTAATGCTTGCGTTCTGATCAGATTTAGGTTTTTGACAAAACGATGAAATAAGAAGTCCGAGGTTGTCGCCGAGGGTACTAACGGCGCAGTGGGTACTCGAACCGAGCGACGCGACAGAATATCGAACACTTTCTCTCGGCTATCGATAATGCTTCGATTTATTGGCCGTGTGTTTAGCCGGTGGCCCAGATTCTTCCGGTCAGAGTCTGGTCGCCCAGAACTGAGTCGCGAGCCGCACAATGCGAATTAGCTTCGCACGTTAATAGTCCGTGTAAAGCGTGGGCGTGGTAATAAGTAAGGGTTTATGCCTTCTTTCGGCTATAAAGTTGATCGATAAGGCGAATGCTATATCGCCACGGTATGCGGCGGTTCTTTCTTTCTCTTTCTCGGTGTTCCTCTACGTTTGATTCATAATGGCCGGGCACCAATGAACACCGATATTTATCTTCTTCCCCTTCGAGACTCGCTCTGTCGTTATCTGCCGGGAAAACGAACGCCTTTTAGCGCTCGCGCCGCTTATGCAGATCGATCGAGCGATCGTGACGAGCGAACTTCGACGTTGTACGGCTAAGTAACGCCGAATGCTTTGAACTCTTGAAACTGTTTTCGTGAAAATTCTATAACAAGATCTGTCCTCTTTCCTTTGTTTAATTAATTTCGAACGAACCGCCGCGTCGCGCCACCCCGTGCACACGGGGGTTAAGGTGACCGATTTCACTTGGATTATCGACAGAGCCCGAACCTGGCTTCAAATTACTGGGATAATTACGCTATTTCTAATTGCTATCGCGATAATGACGCCCGGTTCTAAACGAGTGATCATAAATAAACAAATTACTCAAAACCGAGCGGTAGTTGGCGCGCTATGAATTAGTTACCTGTGTGCAAATTAACGCGCCGATATCGGGCCGCGTTACATTGTTTCGCTGGCGAGAGAACCGGGCATGATGTATCCTATAATAACAGCAATATTCAATTGTCAGGATAACGTTTAATTAATTACATCAGCGTTGAACGAACCTCAACGAGATATGTACACACGGTTTCGCGGTGCCACGCACATTGCAACTGTTTGAAAATATTTGAACAGAGGACAGACGGCGGATCGGTAAATTGTACACGATGAAATCCTAGCTGCCGCAAATGCCCCGATAAAATGGGGTGAGGAGGTGGTGGCACGGTAATAAAACCGATCGGATGAATCTGTTTCAGCCAGAAAGTTGGACCAAAGAACGGTATCATTATGAATTTTATCGAGACCGCCGAGCCATCTGTTCAGGGCATGTGCACGCTTGATGAACTAGAAAGCAATCGTCTGGACTCGTTTTGTTGTCACGCGGGAAAACAATATACGCGGGCTCCTCGTCGAGGACGAGCGAATCGAACGTCGTGTCATGTGGGGCTTTTGTGGCGTAAGGGAAGTTACGTAAGCGAAGTTAGGGATCGCAGGTGGTCAACGTGAAACTGGCCATGGCAACGAATAGGGTGATAAACCTTGGCCGAATAATTTTGGATAAATGATGCGTGCCATTATGAATGGTGTATGAGCAACGATACCTATGTAGAACCATACGGGACAAACGTGACAAACTTTTCACGGCGCAGCGTAGAAATTTCAATCCCTGATTGGTATTATCGGTATCATAATGACGCCTCATTTCTAGAAAATGAGTTTTTATAGTATAAAACGTTTCCATTGAAGAGTAATATGTATACTTCCGTTCAAAAATCTTAGGAAAATTATTATACATATTTGTATAATAAAAATAATACGATAAATATAAATTATATACAATAAGTATAATATATACGATATAAATTGTACAATGTAAATTAGATATTACACAATGTGCAATATGCAATATAAATTATTTACAATAAATGTGAAATGTACTTTGTACAATAGACTCTATTAATATATTAATATATTAATATATTGTGTTATATTGTATTATAAAATGTATTATACTTATTGTATTATAAAATACATACGCGATAATTTACGATAAATATGGAATAAAATAAAAGATTCCTAAGATTTTTGACCGGTTCTGTTCTGGATGATCTATAGAAAAATTGTAAGAAGCTAAGAAGGTACTCGTGATCAATACGATACATACGTATTTCTTCTACACTTTCAAATGTTAAAAAAAAAAAATCAGTTTCTTATTAAACTTTACGAATTTATCTCCTTCGAACTTTTAGAAAGTTTGATACGATTTCCAATTATCAGAGAATGAGTAAAAATGGATGTACGACAAGCGTCCCTTCCATACAATTTCCATATCGGAACCTTATTATTGTCAGCTTTATATACCTATACAACTTCGGTCAAATATTCCAGCACATCTACCTCCAGCTTTTAAAATCCTCCCCTCCTCCCCAAGAGAAAGGATCTGTGTAAAGCTGAACAAATCGATTCTACGTTGAAATTAACCAAAAGTCTGTCCCGAGGAAAGGCGACAATCTCCTCTACCTGTTCGCTCGAGAATTTTACGCGAAAGCGATAAGTTGGCCGTTGCTCGGTGCTCTTAAAGGGGAATAAAATTTCGTCGTCGTCGGAGTGGACACTGGATGGAACCGATCGTGGCGCGAAACGATTCCCGGCGTGGCCGACGTTAACCTGGTTCGCGTTTCGGCCGTTCCAACGGACGTTTACGACTGGACGGCGATGGCGAGTATGCTCGGAACCGGTTGCTACCGGAGCGCATGCCGATTTCGTCGGTTTTCGAGCCGTTTATGATAAAATAACGCGAATCACTTCGCGGCCGGACGACGTTTTAAGAGGCAAGCGATCGGAGCGTGCTATGCTGACCACGTTTCCAAACGTGAGATCGCCAAGATCGAACGGCCGCCAGCTTGAAAAATAAAAGGCCAGATTGAAATATCGTCGCGGCGGTTTCTTACGCAAGTTGCAGCTCGCGGCGCGTAATAAATAATTCGCTGCGTTTATTACGCTGGGTAGACGGAGAGATGAATTCGCGAGATAAATGACGATATACGCGCGTAAAGTGGGCCGTTGTTCTACGAGACCGGGATACATCTGTATGTTATAATATTCCGGCCGTCAGCACCGCGACGAAAAGTCGACCAACTTTTTCAACGATTTCACAACGCGAGAGCTTCTCACGGGACCTATCGAGATATCTGTCTGGGATATGCTGATCACGTAGCCGTTCGCCGCCGGCCGTTGGTTTTTCTTTCTGTCTTGCGCGCGTTACCTCGAGCCGTGTTTCGCGCCGCTTAATCTTCTCTCCGAGTGCGCGAACGCTCTCGTTCCGCGAAAATTCTTGCGCCGTTTCCAGACAACTGTAGCTTGGAGAGAATGTTGCTACAGAGGGAGGAGAGACTTTCTCAGTGTAATTTTCTTTAAAGCAGTATGTCTTCTTTTATTCTAGCGTTGACTGAACCAGCTTCTGATTTAATGGAAAGAATTTTATTTGTTGAAAGAAGTCAATCGATGGAATCTGTGTTGAATAATTCATTGGTTGTTTGTGGCGTCGATCGTAAGAGAAGTTATAACCTGAAACTCACGCGTCGTACACTTTTCACGTTCTTAAATCAAAGAAAATAAAATTAATTACAAATTATTTCATCTCAAATCAACAGTGATCATTACAGAAATTTAGGGAAACTAGCTCCTGTAGGTGGTATTTAGTAGAAGAGCTATCATATTTCTTAATTATCCGACAAAAAGGACAAATTCACGAAATTATATAGAATTCTCTAAGCGTACAGAGTTAACAGGTATACACGTAACTGTCACCGATCGAAAAATTAAAATTCAGCACGGACGCCAGTTTTCATTCAGCAACCAGACAATGTAGACGTTACCGACAAGCTCGGCTAAAGAGACTTAAACGATGCATAAAAACGTCCGACGTGTTAAAGCGTCGGGCGTATGGGCGCGTAGCGACGGCGAGGGCCGATTGATTTCATGTCACGTACGCAACAATCGTCGCGAAGACAAGAAGAAGGTGTTAGGCCACGGTCAGGGCCGCGTGCGTTTCGACAGCTGGCACGAATAATCGCAAAGGACACGGGCCAAGAAGCTTCGGCTTCCAATGGCATTCGTCGTAGAATCCGTGATTCTTCGCGCGTCCACGTGGAACACGGGCCAGAAAAATTTCGTGGAGCCCGACGACAAAAGACGGAGAGTAAGGTCGCTTGGCCTTTGTGGGTATCGAGAGAGCCGAATCCATTCGAATCGATTCGGAATCTCAGATCACGTAGTCACGAAAATATTTCTTTTCTTTCGACGTTCACCTTGGCGAAAGTGGGTTTCGACTCTCGCGGTGTGACAATCGGTAAGCAAATAATTTTTACATAACTGTGGAATCTCTCCATCGTTGCATCAACAGGGTGAGCACATCTCGATTGAAGAATTCGAGCATTCCTATTTTTTGAAGAATTCGTGGCTTATCTTGCTAAAGATAGATTGAAAATTTTAATTTTTATTTGCGCCAATTCAGTCGTCACAAGCTCAGTTAATCGTTCATTGCATCAATCTTCTCGGTACGATGATAAGACTAAAGTCAACAGCCATCAAATGCATATATATATATATATATATTTCTGTCATCATAGTTGAATTAATAATATAATTTTTCGTTTTTTCATCGAGCTTTATTAAAATTTTATTGCATATTAGGTACACATTTATGACAAACATCCGTAGCAGTGTCGAATTCCATAATCCCACAGAAGTTAAATAAAATTTCATTCCAATAAATGAAGTTGAGATAAATCATTCTATCGTACACGATTTTTTTTTCCAACAGAGCATACAATTTTCGTACTGTGGAACACCAATTCTTTGTCCCTCTTTCCAATTTTAACCAACGATCTAATTGAAATCACCCCCAATTAGAACAAATCGATCGATACTATACAATCTCCATTGGACCCATCGATAACTCAGCCAACACTCGACATCCTTGGCGTATCGAATCGCGATCTTGAGGCGAGCAGACTCTGGTTCTGGCAGTCGCACGACCGGAGCGTGATATCATTGCGGCATTAAGGAGTGAGTCATTTCCTATTGACATTAAGAACGACAATCAAGTCGCGAAGGCAGCTCTCGGCTTCTGCTTCCTGCGCTCCTTTCTCGGTTTTTCGAGATCTCGAAGATCGGTGACCCCGAAATTTCGTTAAGACCCCCACACACGTTGAAACATGCGGCGATACATGCATCGACTTCTAGGTTTCACGAAACCTGCGCCAGTGCCAGTTTATCTCCACACTTCAGTTTTTCGTGTAATGCCAACACGTGCTTCAAAATGTCGAATTATTTTTTAGCTTTGATATTATTATTAATAATAGAAGGTATGTTAATTATAAAAAAATAAGGAAGAAAGGAACAAAAAAGAACAGTTTTTTCAATTCGGCGTTATTCAAAGAGCGATTGTAGAAATTATTTGCGTGTGGATGACTCTTTCTGCTGAATAAAACTCATTCAAAAATTGAAAAACGAAATACAGTCGCGAGAGATGCAGTTAGTGCAGAGGAGACACTGCGATACTAAGATTTTCAATTATTCAGTAAAATGATTCCTGAAGTGTACTATTAACTGCTATTTAAAAATTCAAGATTCTTTTTTCAGAATAAAAATTAAAAGAATTTCTAATACGACAGGTTGGATTTGGAGCACATTCTGTTGAAAATGTTACGTACCACTGGCCTTAACATGTTATATTATGTATCGTAAAGCGGAGAGATCATCACATCGGTATCCTTGGTCGCGGATTATTGTGTAGTGCGTTAAATGTTATTACCGAGGCACGAAACTTCTCAGAAATGCAAAAACAGTAAATATTATCCGCAGTCGCGAGCCGGACAAGTTCGAACAAGTCTAAGAATATTTATGCTCTTCAGTCGTACTGAAGCTGTCGGAAGGGCAACATTCGTGCGAAATACAGTCGGTTCAACTAAGTGAGTATTAACATTCGTTAGTATTAATTAGAGTGCGTATCAAGAGCGTATTAATAAAAATGAGTCGTGTTGGCATACATAAAGGCTGTCACACAGGTTGAAACATGCGACGATGTATGCAACGAGTTCTAGGTTTCATGAAACCTGCATCAGAGTCAGTTTACCTGCCGAGTCACCGACGTCGAGCTATATACATACATACATACATACATCGGCAACATGCATCGTGAAACCTAGAAATCGATGCACGCATCGCCGGATATTTCAACGTGTGTGGGGCCCTTTACTTCGTGCCCAACCGCTTGACCTCGTTATGCAATCCTCTCTCGTCAAGAGGATGTTCACGATTACGTGAACCCTGGGCGACACGCGCGCCTGTACACGCGTCACAATGAATCTTGGATTCGCTCTTGTCGTTTGGTTTCGAAAAGATACCTTCAGCACGCTAGTTGCAGAAAAGCGTATGTACGTACGTCTGCTATGATTTTCGACGACGCGACGCGACGATGAACACGCGTGTCAAGGGGATGAAGAAACGCGCGGTAAGAGAGGTGCTGCGAGAAGGACTTTCTTTTTTCGCCGTTGGTGCATAAATTCCGCCGACTTTGCGTGCACCGTCTCGTGAACCCGGAGGAACTGGGATAAAAAGGCTCGAACAAGGTTTTTCTTTGTCCGCCACTTTGTTACAGTTGCGTGCATCGGTGTGCGCGTCGCCTTGCTTGCCAATTTATTGACTACCATTTTACTGTATTTCACTCCTCCGTGAGAATCACTTTGCTAGAACATGAAGTTGTTTTCTTTTAATCACACGAACTTCAATTTGTGTAAATTGCTCGTCTCTGGAGCAAGTGCCGTAATTACCTTGAGAAATTCGAGGAGCATTTCCGACTGTGTTCGCAACTCGCAGGTTATTTTTCGACGTTCCGCGATACAAACCTCGAGGAAGAATAACGTTCGTTTTGGCCGAAACGAACACGATATATCCCGATAAATTCAATCCTGTTTCCACAATTGGCCGCGGTGCAAAAAAATTTCCAAAAATTCGCGGCGAACGTTCCGCGTATCACGCGCCACAATGCTTTTATAACAAGCAGAAATTTATAGAAAAGGACTCTAGCTGAGTGAAACCGACCACCGCGGCCATAAATCCGGAATTATATCCCGGTGGGGTATAACGTACCGTGAAACAATCGGAAATAAAAGGAACAAAAAGAAAAAGGAAAAGAGAAGCAGTTGATCGCGTTTACGCGTGAACTTTATGACGCTATTTGTCGTGGCTAATTGTCAATTAGAAAGTGTGACATCCGTAAATTATTCATAGAGCGGTAAGATTTAGAGGCCATTGAATCGCGGCGCGGCGCGGCTCGATGGCGCGGCCGCGTGCGCGAAAACCGATGCGGCAGATCGACGAGAGAAACCGATCCCGTCCGCGTATCTACATAGAATGGGGAGGCCTGTGCGCCGTTCGAAAGTCCGGTGGAAAAAAGAAAAAAAGAAAAAAGAAAAAATGAAATAAAGGGCGGTTACTATCGGTTCTAGAAGGGTTGGTTGAGCTCGCGGCTGTATCAGTCGCGCGGATCTCTATTGTTCGTTAGATCGGTGCCGCGGTCTAATGGCGGGGAATTCCCTCGAGCTTCTCCGTAACCGCGCGCCGAATGTAGGTCACACGGCTCGCCTATCGAGAGCAAAACGAGACAAAACGAATGGAAAATCGTGCACGGCCGGTTTAGCCGCGCGCGCGGAGACTCTCTACCGGCGGCGTAGGTGTTTCTCATAGGCGTCGCTAGGAATGCCGATTGTGTACACGGTCCTTGTCATTATTTTAGGTTAGGTTTGTGCCGCTCGGATTGTGCAATCGACGAGCGAGACCACGATGAGCGAGACGCGGCGACATTTGAAAGGGATCGCCGGGTCTTTCGTCGAAAAACCATCGACACGACGGATGAACTTTTGTCGCCGTCCGCCATTGCGGACGCCGTGAAAGCTCGATCGTGATCGATTAATCCGCTCGGTCGTGTCTGGCCTCGCGTAAAAAGGCGCCATGCTGCCAGGGCGTCTTGCTGCAGAACAAATTGCAACCGGTTGCAATTCGTACGAATTCGAACGAGATGGTGTTCGAATTTCGTGTTCCAAGAAAGCCATCTTGGCTCTTCGTGGAATGAGAATGAGAGAGAGAGAGAGAGAGAGAGAGAAGTCGAAAAGAAAAGGGAAAAACGACAAGCACAGCGGTCACCGGACAAGAGGAGCACCCACTAAATTTCTTATGTAAAACGGCGATCGCTTATTTGTCAGAGTTAATTGGCAACTTTTTACGTGGCCTGAGAGCAATTCAAAGACTGACGCGGCATGAAACTATGTATCCGGGGGATGATCGTTTCGTGCGAGCCGCCAGAGCGATCTCGAGCTATCGTTTCGAATCGAATGTCGTTCTGTGCCTTGAATTTATGAACTTTCGTTCGGATATTGCACAACTTGTCCTGGCTTTCTAAAAAATCCTCGAGCTTCATTGTTTCCTTATGGTGTTTCAAGCTTGATCTGGGATTTCAAGCGAGATTATTACGCTGTAATCTGACAAAATTATTGTTCTAATCCTGTTCATGATGAAACATACGCGTACGTACCTACGCGTTCGTATCGCAGAAATCTCACGTAAATTACCGAGAGGCGAAGGCTGAGCTCGGCGGGCGTCAACGTAGGTATCTCTGATCGCGGTCGCGAGCGTAAATAGGTGTCGCGTGTTTTACAGAAGCCTCGATTTCTTGCAAGTCTCGCGCTGTGTGATCGCACGGTGGATCGTGCACGCCTCGGTAAACGAGCTTCGTTTAGAAAGACGAGAAAGCGCAGCGTGTCTCCGAGGATCGCCGGTATATATCTCGCAACGGGATGAGGTAAGCGAGCGATTCCGGAGCAAGAACGGTCGTAAAAGCGGCAGCAGCCGACAACAACGGGCCCTACTGACTGGAGACAGAGCGGTGAGGAAGAAGACGAGAAGCTACGAGTATACACAAAGCGTGACGTTGGTAGTAGTAATCGCAGACGCGGAGGAGGAAGAGTTGGATAAGGAAGAAGTAGATCTACATAAGAGATCATGACTCGAAGCTAGCCAAGTTTCGCTGCAGCCGAGAGAGGAGAAAGTTAGCAGGAACTGCCTGAATCTGCCCGATTGGCAGCCTCCTTTTCCACGGGACCGGGTATTGTAGTCACGAGCGTGCAACTATAACAGCAACGATAATGCTCGATGACGACGACGACGACGACGACGACGACGACGACACAGCTATACAAGGAGAACGACGAGGAGGAGGATGTCTTTTGTTTCAAGAGCTTTATCCTCTCGCTCCCTCTCTCCCTCTCATTTTATTTCTCTCTACGTCTGTGCCTCTATATCTCCGGCGTCGATTCTCTAGCTGTCGTATTTACACGGTTCTCGATCATCCTGCGTCCTCGTCGCTCCGTTCCGAGCTCCCGTAGCGACGCCTTCCAATCGGTTTTCGCAATCGATCCAACCGGCAGCTTAACCTCGGCTGATCCTAGTCCCAGGCCATTAGTCGCAATTAGTCTCAACGATGAATTTTCTATGAGCGAATAATCAGCCACGGTGTATACGTAACGTGTAGCAGCAACGGGTTTGTCTCTGCTCCACGGCAATTACACTTTCATGATCATGAGAGAGGCGAGACGCGAACGCGACCGCGGAACGTCGCGAACAGATCGATTCATCGAGAGCTAACCCCGTTCCTCCCCGGAGTCGACGACTTTTACATTCGTTTTCGAAATCGGTCGCGGACCGGTACCGCTCGATACTACCGCCGGTCGAGACCGATTTATCGGCAGGCGGTTCGAGCTCGGGACGTAAGAATCGCTTTGCTTAACGAGCCGCGATTACGATCATGCAAATTTTCTTAATTAACGGCGAACCGTCTCGCGGCCGCGTGTTTCGAAAAGCGAGACCGTTTCGTGCCTGGGTTGCCCCTCGATTTCAATTTACCACCGCCGACTCGCCTCCGACCTATTGTCCGCCGACAATTCGCGAGCAGAGGATAGATCGCGTAGATCACCGCGGATCGCCGCGATCTCTCACGCCTTCTCGCGCGCCGTGAAGAATTTCATCGCGGCGCGGCGTCACGAACTACCGCCACGTTGCGTAAAACCTCGAGCGTCCCGATAATTGGCGACATTACCGACGATCGTTCCACCGAAAATGGAAAAGAAGCGGCGATTTTCTTGCTCCGTGGCATGAATGATTCACTGCGAACCACGTCGTTCGGGGGAGAAATTAACGAGATTGCTGGAATACACGTGACTCGAATGGAACGCCTACGTCTACCTCAACAAGTTAGGAAATGACCAATTCCCAATCCTTCATCGACATTTTATAAGTTGAATTTTTAGAAATTTTTAAACGATTTTTCATAAAATTAAACGAATAATTGAATGATTCTCATATCCGATAGAATTAATTGAAAGATCCGGATTCCGCTTATAAATCAGCCAGAATTCACAATTTTTTCTCAAGTTTTTTCCTTAAACATAGTTCTCAATAATGTAACGATTTCGGTCGTAAAATTTATTAGAAAGAAAAAAAATTTATTGCAGGGCTAACTAATTTATTTGAAAGATCAAGTTTATTATTAGGGGTATGCGGGTAGCCAATCAGTAAAGTCGGGTTGGAAAATACTGGGCAGGTACCTGACACGTTCGAACGTTCAGGTAGTTCAGGTAAACCGATTTGTTTAGGATAACCCGATTTTTTTTTCGGACAACGTCTCTTCGTATGCTCCGACTACCTGTACACACTTCCATTAATTATAGTTTAAGCTTTAAATAATCTGCGTTACCCTTCTGAGATTATCTTCTTTCGTGTTGAAAATTCAAGTTCATTTCAGAGAGTGCTTATCGTTTGTACAACTGTCGATGTCGATGGAGTTTACATTTAATCTGCAACCGCGTGAAAAACTAAACAGCGCGATAAAAGTCGACGAGCAGAGACTTTACAAGTCAATAAATAGCGTTTTCGGTAGACGAACGTCTTAATTAACATAAATCCAGGAGTCTTGTTGTTTTGAAAGCGTATAAATTTTTTTCAGCAGGAACAGCTGAATATGCGATTTCTTCGATAACATCGTATGCAGATTACCCGCAATGAAAGAGATGGAAGAAGTTTCACATACTCTTAAGCCTGTACGACATTTATTGGAGGAATATTCAGAAGCCAGGTATTTATTTGCGGAATTTATGAAAGTGTCGATTTAATAAATATCGGGTATAATGAACATCTCGGGAAGTTATAACAAATCGATTGCGTGGCAAGTTGTCAAATTTACGATAACTCGAAAGATACAGAGGGAAGCAACCGGGCAGCAATAACGCGGTGAATTCGCTATTCGGAAAACAGAATTCAGATACTAAGAAGTTTCATCGAAAAATTTTACAACTTCCCGACGTTCGTAATCGTTCGAAAGTCGTAAAAGAAAAAGGAGCACGATTGGATTAAACCCGAAAATTCCGAAATCTCGCGTAATTCTCAGATGCTGAAGTTTTACAGTTAGTCGTCACTTCCAATAACACAGAAGATCTAGAATTACACGTCCAATTCGCGGCAATCTGAATTCTAAATTTTCAGTGATAGTTGGAGAAATTTCACAATGTATAATCGCGTTTTCAGCGACGCGAAAGATAGAAACGTAACAGAGGCAACAGTTCATCACGTTCGCAATTCAGCGTTGATCGACAGAATTTCCTCATCCGTTTTACGATTTCTCGATGCTACTTAGTACGCGAAGGATTCTTGAGATCCATTCTTGACTGGCGTCTAGTTTCACGAACCGATTGGCTCTACCGATTGCGCATGTACTTCTGACTTGTGAGGCGTAACAATGCGAATAATTAATCGTGCAACGTCGCCTGTGACTGTGCAAAGCTCGTGCAAGAACCAGGCCTGTCACAACGAACGGGTTATTAATAATTACTCCAGCTCGGCTTTGATATATTCGAAACGTCCGCGACTACCGTTGCGCGAGTTTTGATGTTTGTATCGTCGCTGGCGCGAACGTTTAATTACCGTGTAATATTTCTGCCGGGCGAAAAGAAGAAAAGAAAGAAAAGAAACGATCGTCCCGATCGTTCTCACCGGGTTCGAACGCGCGACGTGAAAAATCGCATCGCATTAACGAATAGAATGTTGCAGAGAATTACGTCTAGACCACTGGACTAGTTTTGTACTTGCTCGCCGCAAGTACTTGGTCTTTTCATTTTCGCATAACTGGCGCACGCTACACCCGCCCAGTTATCTAATTAGCATATTCTAGCTTTTGCTCTGCCCTACGCGTCTCTCTTTCTCGTTCCTTGTTCTCGCTAACTTAACCAAAAGACTTAGAACAACCGACGCTATATATATTAAGTTGCAACAGTTGCCGGAGCGTATTTATGCGACGTGCTATGAAATAATCGTGGCACCGGCTGCGCAATAAAGGAGGAATGCGCAGGGTGGAAAGAAAAATCTGTCAGTGAGTCATCGAACACCTTCTTAACGACGATTGTCGAGCGGGTCGTTAGTGGGCAGTTGGTTAGAATTTTTTTTAACGCCACCCGTGTCTCACTTGGTGCCTGGTGGACTTTGCACCTACTGTTACAACGCTAACGCTATCGGTATGTTTCATGAAAATGATAATAAAATTTTCTATCCTCCGTACGTTTGCATTTTGAGGCGTTATTTCCTGGTCAGATAAATATTGGATATTTTTTAATGTAATTTTTACATTTGCATTATTGACAAGTTCTCTCTACGGAATATGATGCACAGATGTACACGTCTAATATTAATAGCAATTTTCTCGGAAAAATATTTCGATACATTATATATTATAGGTGTAGAAAATGAACGTGTCTGTCGTCGTATAGTATAATGGCAGAATATAAAATTTTATAAAATATTAGTGTATAAGTGAAGGGAATAGTGAACAAAAATTAAATGAAGTAAATGAATACATTTCTGTGGCCATAAAAAAGAGAATTTAATAATATCAAATGAAAGTGAAAGAATATTAAGTAGGTTTAAACTAAATGGATGTACAAATTTGGCCGGTACTTAATAACAAGTATCGATCATAGTAGATTATTCCTCGAAATATTTCATACATTTCCCCTTTTCGTACTGCACAATTCCTGCGTGATTATTCATCCGTCGTGCGACGAAGAAACATCATTCACGCCCATTGCGAATGACAAGCCTAAGCGTCAGCAACACCTCGCTACTGAGCTCGTAGAAACAGGTCAAACCCGCGACTTTGTGTTAGAAGAGACATTAAATATACAGGGAGAAGCCTGTATTCAGCGAATGCAAAATATTTAAAATATTTAAAAAGATGGCAAAGAATTCGCGTTTACGTATGTAGTACTCCTCGGCGCGTAAGATATTAAGGGAAAAGAAATTTACCGTGGAGATATCATTCGCCTGGTAATAAATTCACAAAAAATCGAATCGCTGGTCATAACGGCGGTCGTTCGTTAACACGCGGTTTCTCCTGTTAAATAAAAGCACGACGGATCGTGAAACGGGCGTAAAGCGGCGCGTTATCACGTGGCGAGATGCCACGTGCGTATCGATGGTTTGTTAATAATTTATTAGCGATCATGCTCGGATTCGATCGACGAATACCAGCTACGCTTGGCAAATGTCAGCGAGATCGGCTGGAATAGGTTTCTCGCGGGCGCGATACAGCCGACACAGCACCGAGCCGAGCGTTTAATATTTATGTCACAATAACGCGAACCGGTAATGTCCTTTTTTGATAACCCAACTGAACCCGTAACGCACCACGAAGAAAAGCCACATACTTGCTCGCAGGCAAGGTATAATACCTATCGTGAGTATATACCTGGTCACTTGGGCGAGATTAACGTCACGTTGCTTTACTTTGGGAACGATCACGTTTGTCTATTATTGTTTTTTCTTTTAATACGTTTGCGTTTCTTGTAGAAAGTTGCGAATTAGGCAGAGAGTTTCTTGAGAGAGATAAAATTATAATCTGCAATTTCAATAAGGGTGGGGGAAGATACAGATATTTGGGAACACGCAGATTTATGTTTTTATGAAAATGATTTAAGAAATGATTTGTACGAATTTCTTTGTCTTGTTAATTACACTTAATTATACTTAAACGTACAAAAATCCGCAGTCGAGCGATAAGTTTTGATTAGTTAGTAGGGACGCAGAGCAGGAAGCAAAGAGCGTACGTGTATTTTTGTATTCGAATTTCCCACGTGGTTTATTTTCCCTCTTTCTAAAAGAAACGTGTTTTATTTTATTCCGACGCTCCCAAAAATTCGTTTGCTCGATCCGATCGATTTATCGTCTTTCAAATTGTTTTCCCAGTTAAACGATATCGAAACTTTTATTTGTATCGTCTAACAAACACCGTGTTCTCAGTTTTCCGAGGTTTCACGCATTGGGCCTTTCAAATTCTTTTGAAAGATACGATATTCCAACGCTTCGTCAGAATTATATCTAAGTGATTGAACAATCACTCGTTATCGCAATTGCGAGGAAATAATTCAAACTAACTATGTTTCCAAGGAGCTGGAGACGCCGAACGATAGAAAACATTTGAATGTGTCAATTTACCATTCCGTGGAAATGGCGATTGTCGATTAACCAGCGACTTCCCTGTTATTAATAATAACATTATTGATTACATTAACGATTAAACGGGCGACAGTTATTAATATTTAGAGGCGCGATTCGACAGCCACGTCAACGGATTTGCCTCGTTTATCTCTGAACAACGATTAATGCTGGTTACAGGAGTCGAATCAGCTCTGGAACGACGATACTTCGCCAGTGGTCGCGAGACTGTAAGCGCTGTAATGTTCTTAAGCGATTACCTGACGTATCTGTCGCACCGACAACGAGATAGAAGCAGTAGTCATGAGTATTTAATGAGTTCTTGCTCGGCCCGCAAGATCATCGATCTGAAATGACGTAATTAATACTGGAATTTCTCCTCGGCCAGGTTTACCGGTTCGTGAAGACGAGTATTAATCGTTGAAACGGACCGTAAACGTCCGTTTCTTTTTTTTCCCTTCTCCGTCATCGTAAGAGAAAGTAATTGGGATAAATCGCGTTTTAACATGTTATAAATGAGCCACGTTTCTTTAAATCGAGTTTCATTCCGCGGGACGGAACTTTTGATGAAAATAGATTCCCATGGGAATTCGACGTTCAGAGAATCGCTTTTAAAATTTATTACGCGTGCAATTAAACTTTCGTTTTGTTCATTACTCTTTATCAAATCCCATCAAGTCCCTTTGCAAATTTTTCTGCTTCATAATACTTCGTGTACTCTCGGCTGGTACGTGAAACGGGCAAATGATTTCGTAATATGCCGATTTCATTTTGCGGACTCGATTATCGACGCTCGGGAAAAGAAATCGGACGAAGCGGGGAGGAAATCCAATTGAACATGTACTTGACAGTGTACTCGACAGTGTACACAGCGTTGCAGAGTTGTTAAATGAACCAGTGGTTAAAGGTAAAGCGTATCACCTTTGCTGTTACAAAATCATCGTTACGATTTCATCGTTACGATTACCCTCGTACGGTCTCGCGATTGCGAAAAAATGATCGAGATGCCGCTGCGAACTATCGTTATGTACCGCTCTTACAGCTGATCTTCGTTAAACGCGCGCCGATTTCGCAAAAGCTAAACCAATGGTTATCGACGGTATTTGCACGATACACGGATTCCGCGGGATTGTGTTTAACCGCGATAGATGTGTAATGACATCCGCGCGGGCTCTTAAATCACGTCTTCCGGCGAACAGTCCGGCGAACCCGACATTTGCTTCTTTCTGCTGAAATGATATAATAACACAGCTGTCCATCGCGAAACAGAGATCTGTGCCCGAGCATATGCATATATATATACATATATATTTCCACGAGGAAATTATTTTTTCGCCCGGTTCTCTCTAGCTGTGCGCGGACCACCGTTGAAACGTGAAAGCTTAACATAGGAGGATCTCGTCGAGGATGCTTAACTGATAATTACGTCAAATCCAGTTCTGGCAACCCGAGCCGATTCGCGACCTCGATCATTCCTTTTCTTTTCTCTCTGTCGATTTCGTTTCCTCCTCCTCGTGATGTCGTGAACCAGCCTTTTGGAGTTACTCGGTAACTGCATTGACTCGTGTGTACGAAACGTAGATCTCGAGGTGATGGAGGTCGAAAGGTTGGAGATTTTGCAGTGAAGTGCGTTTATGATGCACTTTATATGTAGCTACTCCTACTGCAATCGGTCAGGTCCTTTTACGAAAAGAATCCAGGTAATTGTGAATTTAATACAGGAAACAGTGCACAAAATTACTTTCAGATAATAAGGAAAAAGATTAGATTTTCTCATTTTTTTAAAACAAGAGTCAAACGAATGAGAGAATGCAAAACTTGAAGTCAAATTTTTGAACCAATCGTTTGACCAAGCGTTGATACGTTTAGTATACATATTATCGGTTATTTTTCGGAGTAACCTCCACCAGGCAAAATTTGCAAAACATAATTTTTGCTATAATGTAGATAAATGAATATGAAGAAAGGCATACATTTAAATTTGTTACAATACATTTTTCGATGGTCGGCAATCATTGAAAATCACACGATGCTATGGCAACGTCACCGATCGTTGTATTAGCTTTGCCACTCTAAAGCAAGTTGAGTGGTGAACGTTTCTCGTGGGGACAAGTATTTACCTTTGACAAGTAATCGAGTAATTTGCTACCGATATGTAGTTAAACATACGAAATCGCTCGGTCGTATCGGAATGAGGGACAGGTAAATCACAGTCGGAAGTACGTGAACGTTCGTGGGGAATCAAACGGAAGAAATCCGCCATGACTATGGTAACACGTAATTAGAGATATCGTTGTTTCAAACTGACCACTCGAAACAAGCAGCTACGATTCGGGCAAGAACCGTTTCACTAATCAGCGTAAAGCTGCTCGGCCACCTGCCCGATTTGAATTTAAATAAGATGGCGTACAAGCGTAGCCATAATGCGTAGAGGGCGAAGCGTATAGCTGGCGTAACGAACATGTCGCGCGGTTCAAAGTAACGCGCGGCACACGAACTGCATTCCTGCCGAAAGGTTCAACGGAAATAGTCGCTGGAAAATAGCGGAGAACATGTTTGTGTATGTGTTCGTGTGTGTGTGTGTGTGTGCCTGGTCTGCTCTGAGCTCTCCGTGAGCGATTCCATTCGAGCAAATGCATCCACCTAAATTCAATCTCGTTTCAGCTCGATTTGGAAGCCCTTAATTCCAACGAAAACCAATGGCTGTCCCCCGACCTCCCCCCCCAAAAAAGGTACGATCTGTTTCCAACGAGCTTCCGATGGAAACGAATGTCCGTCACCGACAAAAATTCGTATTCGACTTGGCAATGGGCGATACGAGGATACAGGGCGGCCGATTCCTTTTGGCTGAAAGTCAGAAACCCATATGCCCTTCCCACGTGTAGATCGGGGCGCGATTGTCGGATTCGAGTTTCACGTTGCCGGCGACCGGCTCGGCAAACGGCGCGCCGAGTTTATCCCTTTTCCCATTCGACGGCACGAATGCAATTAGAAATTTCCTTTCACTAGCTCGTTGACACTAATCACACTCGTGTCTCCCTGTCTCGCTCTTTCGCCGTCTCTTACACTCCTCTCCCACACCTCGACGCTGGATCTGACCTCGGCCGTCCATTCCGGCCGTATCCGCGCCGCTACTACCAATTGACCTAACGATCGCCGCTAAATACCGATTACGAAACGCTTAATTACGTTTTCCGCGTAAAAGGATATACATATTGGCAACCGATGCCTCTTTACGTCTGTTGACGTACGCCTCCCGCCGATTCTTGCCCAATCGAAAGGATATCGATGGTATACAGAGAACAAAACGAGTGGAAGCCTTTGTCGATGTTCCTGCGCTATGAGAAACCGACTTTCTGCGGCGTGTTCTGCAAACGTTTGTAACTCGTTTCTAGCAAGATCTAGCGAGCTATTTCTCGTTTCGTCTCACCTAAAAAAAA